>NW_027192407.1:0-137493 GCF_041956645.1 Rasamsonia byssochlamydoides | reverse complement strand
TGTCAAAAAAAAAAGTAAAAAAAAAAAGTAAAAAAAAAAAGGAGAGAGAGAGAAAAGACGGCTACCAACCGGAACAGGATATTCACAGCAAACCCCCGCCCAAATCCCGGCGAGTCCCAGTCCAGATTGACCTTCGTCGGCGAGTGATCATACAAGTACTGATTCGACACCGCCCAGCCGAACAGACTAAAGATGATGACCGAGAAAATCGCCCACGTCAGCTTCGCCACGGTCGAGCGCCGGAACACCTTCAGGTCGAGGAACCATCCCCAGAACAAGTCCGCCACGGTGGCGACCAGCGCTGCCAGCAGCGAGCCCAGGGTCCGCGCGCGCACGGAGAAGTAGTCCGTCAGGTAGATGCCCAGGTACGTGCCGTTCCAGGTGCCGGTGATCAGGATGGGAATGAGCAGGAAGATCCGCTTCGTTTTTAGCAGGCGCCAGAGCTTGCCCATCTCGTGCAGAAAGTTCTTTGCCCGCGTCGGGTCCGCTATCTTGGAGCCATCTGGACGGATGATTTTCTGCGGAGGGGAGAGGAGCAAGGCCAGCGGCAGGCCCAGACACTGCAGGGCGATCAGGACCAGATAGGTTGCATATCCGACTTTGCCGGTATGCTTGTTGTTGATGTTCAGCGATAGTTGAATTGAGGCGCCGATGATCTGGCCCAGTTCACGTAGCGCCAGCCAGATACCGGCTGTACGTAGAAGTAAGTCAGTTGACTGCCACGGCAGACTGGGCAACTATACTGACTCGACCTCCCCCGATCCTTCGCTGCTGGATATCCCAACGCAATCGCCCCCTCAGAGGCCCACAGCGCCGACGCAGCCAGACCGCACGTCGTCGCGCCAAACAGCACAAACCACTGCGTGCCATAGCGGTTGTTGACATACAGCGACGCTGAGTAGGGCGCATACCCCAGCGTGCCGAGGATCAGGACATTGCGCAGGCCGATCTTGTTTGCCAGAGCGCCGAAGAGAGGACATCCGAAGACCATGATTCTGTAGTAGCCGTCAGTATACTCATGTAAATCAGGCGTAAAGATGGATAGAGAGAGACTACCCAAAGGTCAATGCATTGGCCGCATTGACGAGATACGGCTCTTGCTCTCCACCGGCGCCGGTGCTGTTCAAGGCATTCCATATCCCAGGCTGCGTGAAGGAGATCAATCCGACGAGGATGACGTTGAACAGCGGACTGCGATACCATTGCTGAAGTTTCGAAACCGGCTTCTGGATAGGTTCGCCCTCCGCTTCTGCTGGTTGCGAACCGCTTTCAGCGTCGTCGATGGTTTCGACTGAATCTTGAATCTCCGTCACGGCCATGATGATCTCCTGGTAACTTAGCTTAAGTTAAGCTTTCCATTTTCTAATTCCCTTGCTTGTCTTCATCTATATATTCCTGTCAAGCAAGATTGTGAATTGAAGCTCTTTCTTCTGCCCCACATGTCGCGATCAGACGGAAAATGATGCCACGAGCCGATGAAGACTTGGCGATACATACCCATGTGATCATTGATATTTATCCAAACACCACATGTCTGTCAGTCATATAAACTATTTCCTTAGACGGGTTAGTTCTCGGCATGTTGCCGGTATTGATTGAAGACTGGATATGACATGTTTAGGATCCACTGTGACGTGCTTGATGCCTGCCGATATGCCGGTGGAATGACACCTGTTAATGATAAGATATATTTCATCAGAGGAGTTATGTGGGGAGGGAATGCACATAGATTGCTGTTCATATCCAGTCGACTGAGAGACTACTGACTGTATACAAACCATGGCGTCTGTTCAGGTCCAGTCTCCTTCTGATCCCTCCATCTTGAACAAGGGAAATCATGAAATTGAAGAAGAAGAATCAACCGACTTGATCTCATTCCAAACCATCCCATACAGCCCATCCATCACCCTGCAAGACCCCTACCCATCCAACACCGTCTTCCCACTCGCTCTCTCGCCGTCAAAGGCCGGCGTCCCTCTTCCCAACCTCCTCGACTCGATCAAACGACTCTCCACAGCAGGCAAGATCCGCGAGCTACTCAACACCCACGGCGGCGCAATCTTCTTCAAAGACCTGGGTCTGAAGTCCGCAGAGGAATTCTCCCAATTCGCGCAGGCCTTCGGATGGACGCCGCACGAGGACATCGGCAACCCCGTGCGGCGGACCGTGGTGGCATTCAACGTCGCGACAGCAAACGAGGGCCCGAATACCATGCCCGTGTATCCGCATAATGAATTCGGTCTGAGTCCGCATTACCCAGCGTATGTATTCTTCTATTGTGCTTCCGCGCCGGAAACGGGGGGTGAGACACCGATCAACAATTCGATTGTGCTGTATGAGAGGCTGAGGGAGAGGGTTCCGGAGTTTGTGGATGAGTTGGCGGAGAAGGTAGTCGCCAGTCGAGTTATCAACTCTCCAATTAATTCCCAGTGACTTTATCGTTGGATATATTCTGACAGTCATTTTCTTAGGGCGTGAAATACCAGCTCTTCTACCCCAACAAACCCCGTTCCGACACCTCCTCAGCCGGGACATCCGTCCTGCAATCGTACGGTTTGAAAGTCCTCGATACAGATTCCGTCGAGGAGGCGCGTAAGAAAATCGAGCTGGAGATCCAGCGCCTGCCAACTGCCACCTGGACGTGGGAAAACCAGTCGGATGCCAACCCGCTGGGTGATTTGAGGGTTTGGCAGCGTCTTCCTGGTAGGAATTCACCTCATCGTTTTTTTTTCTCTATGATATAGATATAAAAGAAATGATGAACTAAGAATGGATATTATAGCCCTCCGCATCCACAACCAAACCGGTCGAACAACGTTCTTCAACAATATGATATCGCGATTTTTGAGCGCGCAGGCAGCTGGGAGTCTGGACCCACCGCATATCAATAAAGATGGTAGATACCAGCCGCCTGCTTTTGTGAGTTGCTCCCCACCTATACGAAATAAATACTTTCGAGATTTGCAAAAGTGCTGATCAGTCGGTATAGTACGGCGACGGAAGCCCCATCCCACACCGGTACCTGCAGGCCGCTGTTGATATCATCAAGTGAGTGGCGAATGCATGTCGTATCTAGATTTGATAGAAGGAGTTTTTCAAATTTCAAATCTGTGACAATATAATAATGTAATATGCTACAGGGAAACCCGCTCGTTGATAACCTGGAAAGAAGGTGATGTCCTTCTCTTGGATGTAAGTGCCATCAGATATCTCCAGACATGACTTAGGGCAAACTTTGCTAACAATAACGGTGAACAAGAATCTCGCCGTACAACATGCCCGCGAACCATGGACTGGGTAACTTGACACCCGCAAAAGAAAAAAAAAAAGCTGTGCACAGACAACTGAATTGAATAATTAACGCCAATTTCTATTTTCTATTTCTACAGGCACAGAAAGCTCCTTGCAAGTTTGTGGGATGAATGAGCCAGCAAGCCAGCAGCAGCAGCAGCCAGAAAAGGAAGAGGGGATAGAGAGAGAGAGCAAAAAAGCCATAAAGGAGATGAAGACCATGCTCTCTCTATCTAGGCCAAGGTCACACCTAAGTCAAGTACCTAACCTACCTACCAATTACCTGCATCCCTTGCTGACGGATTGCCACCAACCCACCCATACATGTATGTACATGAAATGTCATATATGTGAGAAGCTACCTGCTGTTTGTTGTTATCTTACGTAGTTAGTTAGGTAGCTATACCTCGTTACCTCCTTTTTTTTTGATAACTCGCCACAGATGTGTATGTAGTGAAGTAACGTACTGTACGTCTCGTAGGCACCACAGTATATAAATAGTATCTAGTATTTTATTGTAATTGCAATAACAGTATTCCAATCTAATCCAATCCAATTCAACCTAATCTCATCTGATCTGATCCGACCTGACGGGTCACTCTGTCAATCGTTACTTATTAATATTAATTATCAGACAACAGGCATCTCTCTTCTCTTCTCTTCTCTCTAGATTTAAATTTGGGTCCTTCAGTTAAAACCCTACCTACAGTAATGAATGAATGATATGTTATTTATAAGTGTAGGTTAGCGGACAACTCTGGTCTAGTCTGGTCTGCAAGCGATTAAAGGAGAAGAATGTACAGTTTACAGTATACACGATCTATGCTAAGTCTGTCTTGTCCATATTTAGGATAGATAATAGAGTGCTGTGCACTACGCTGCATATAGGACCAGGAATTCAATTGAATTCCTTCAATTCGAGGAAATAGAGAGGAACTTATAAAAGCTGTGTTACGCAATGAGGACTTTTATATTCTTTTTTTTATGTCGTGTTGGATAATCATAACATTAAAATAAGGGAAGGGGAAAAAAAAAACGGACTAGACTGGACTCTTGCACCGAATTTTATGTACTTTTTTCGTCGTCTATTCGCATAACGAGTCTAGGGAATCTACCTACCTACATAGATACCAATATCAATATCAATCAGATGATATGAGACGAACAGATAGATCAGATCAACCCATCCAATGCATTTTATCCAGTCAGTCCTACCTACAACCGTATACAATACATTACAACAAGACAACACTTCTTCACATAGAACAATTCTTCACAAACAGTATAGGATATAGAACGTAGAACACAATTGACATGTAACATGCAACATGATTACTCTTCTTCCTCTTCACTCTCCTCCATACCCTCCGCCGCAGTAACAGTAAAGGTCGGCGCCTGGTCCACCCCCACATAGCTATCGCTCATCAAATACAGCGTCAGCTCATGCTCACCGGGCGTCGGGACGACATATTCGAGACGCATCTCCAGCTTCCGGCCGATGGTGACCCGCTTGATCGCCAGCAGGCTCTTCGTCTTCTCGTCGCCGACGACCAGCCACCAGTTCTCCATCTTCTTGCCTGGGTAGAACGGCGCGTGTACCGTCGTGTCGGGCTCCTCGTCCTCTTCGACTTCCCGCTCGACTTTAATCTTCAGGTAGGCAGGTTCGCCGGCTGTGATGTTCTCTGGGTCTTCCACTTGGAAGTCTAGGTCGATGTTTGGATATTTCTCGTTCGTGAAGGCGGCGGCCTGTGCTAGCTGCTTGTTGTCCAGACCCAGGCGCTTGACGAGAGTCGCGTAGTCCTTGTTCTCCGACGGATCCATCGCCTCCATGAACTCGAAGATATCGTTGATTCCGAATTCGTTCGCCACCTTGATGACCTCCGGCGTGAAATGAGGGATCTGCTTCAGCGGGCTGTCGCGGTCCCACATGGCCTGGACAACCATCTGCGACATCTCCATCGCGTTCATAGCGTTCAGGTGGCCTTCGGACGATAGCACATCCACACACGCGCTGAGGAGATTAAGCACCTTGCTGACTATCACCTCCTGGTCTTTAGCCAGATCAATTGGCAACTGCATCCGCGAGAAGTGAGCCTGGAGGAGCACAAACGCCTTGAAGTGAGGCGAGTCATATGCAGGCTGCGACATCTTGACAGGTACGCGGTCGTATACCCGACGCAAGATGTGGTCCTCGTGTCGCCGCATCTGGATAGTTTCAAACTCGGTCGCGGATGTGACGATCTCCAGGATACCCTTCAGCTTGGTCCGAGAGGTCAAAGACAACAGGAAGGTCTGCATGGTGATGAAGGAGATGTTGTAATAAGCCGCAATCATGGCCGCGTTCAACGGAGACACGCTGTCATCCTCCTCGTCCAGGTCGATGATCTTGGCTTCTGACAGCTCCTTGAGCGTGTTCTCGACCAGCTCCGACAAGAACGTACTCAGCCCTTCGTGGCTGACATCGCTGAGACCGTAGAAGCTAGGGTTGGCAAGGAGACGCCGGTAGAAGTAGGTGTATGTCATCCAGTCGACAGCGTCCTGCGTGGAGGCAATGGTCTTTGTGCTGATCTCCGTAACAAAGGCGTCGTGAAGATAGATCTGCAAGTGACTCTCGATGGGAAGCGCTTCGTTGAGGAACTTCTTGTAGTACTCGCGCTTCACCTGAGGCACCATCAGCACACCCCGCCCGATCTTGTCCTGGCCAGGTCGCGAGGCTCTGCCAAACATCTGCAGGATCTCGCTGATCGGGTAGTCGATGTAGCGGTGCTCACGACCCTCGAAGAACTGCGTGCCCATGATGATGACCAGGTGAGCGGTCAAGTCAATCTCCCAGCACACATCCCGGGACGCCAGCATGACCTGAATAGCGCCGATTTTGAACAAGTGAGACACGATGCGCTTGTCGCTCGGGCTCAGAGCCTCGTGGTAGTAGCCAATACCGTGGGAGATCGATTCTGCCAGAGTTCGCTCGTGGATTCGGTCCAAGAGAGGTCGAATCTCCTCAACGTCCGCGTGCAAGAACCGATCCTCATTGTCATCCGCAACACACGCCGCCAACAGGTCGATGGCCGTTGAACGGGTCTGTTTGCGGCTGGGCACGAACACCAAGGCTGGCTTGTCCGGCGAGAGTTGCAAGATCGACAGATAAGCGGGCTTGGCCATGGCCAGCATCAGAGACGGGAAGTGAGGGATGCTGAAGGATTGGATGTGCAGCTCCAGCGGCACTGGTCGGACGTGAGGGCTGAAGTTGTAGATGGTATGCTTATTCGCGCCAATCCACTCGCCGATGTCTCGGGCATTCGAAAGCGGAACACTCAACCCAACAATGCGCATGTCGTTCTCTGTTTGCAGAGCAATGTAGTGCATGCGCGACACGACGATCTCGTAGACGAATCCGCCCAGACCTCCAAGCATATGCAGCTCATCGGCGATGAACAGCCGCACAGTCTGAACATTCTTCCGTCTCTGCCACTGTCGAGACAAGACATCCCACTGCACCGGAGTGGCCAAGACGAGGTCCGCCTGGTCGAGGAGTTTCAAGTCGGCCGTTGTCTCACCAGTCAGCTTGACAATGGTCTTGCCGCCCGCAAGCTTACTCAGCCGCTTCTGCCAGTCTGCATATCTCTGGTCGACGAGTTCTTGGAAGGGAGCGATGTAGACGGCTCGACCCGGATTCTGTTGTGACCAGTGGCGCAGGAGAGCAAACTCGGCACAAACGGTCTTGCCACTGCCAGTCGGCGCGCCGACGAAGACATTATCATTCGTCTCGAACAGCGATTTAAAGACCTGTGTCTGTATCTTGTTGAAATGCTCCCAGTCAGGATAGAGCTGCTGGAACTCCTCGCGTTTGAGTGCCTTGACAGGAACCCGCTGCATGTCGAGCAACGGTGTATGCGGCGGGAAGCGCTCTGGCAAAATCAGCTTCTGGAAAGAAACCGCAATCTTCGTCTCAGAATGCATCCAGCGGTCTGACACCAAAGAAATAAAGTAGTTTGGAGGCATCGGCTCCGTAATGGGCACGGTGAACTCGACCAGATGCTCAGTCATCTCACCCTGAGCAAATTCCTTCCGGAGGATGAATTGGTCATGGAACAGGATCTCCTCGCCGTCGCAATCCTCAACCATGATCCAGAAACTTTCGGCGACGCCGTGGAGGTTCTCGTCCCATGTAAAGTTGGGTGTGATTGTCAGTTCGACACGAAGCATGGATCGGGTAATAGGCTGAACCTGCGCCTGTACCTCCAGTCGTGGGAATTTTGACACGAGATCGCAGACGATCCTGCCCGCTTTGGGTAGACCAATGAGTTCACCCATGCGAGGAGGGTCAAGGTCAAAGTAGCTTGACCACGGCACGTCGATTCTCTCCGCCTTTTGCACAATATCCCGAGGGCATGACGGGAACTGGCGAAGCGGTGTCATCGTCGGCCACATACGCTTCTCCGCCATCTTGCAGAGATTCAGCGCAGTCTTCGCAACAGATGCCCAGCCTCTCCTCAAGGCGATTTCGAAAAGCGCCCTGAGAATACGACCGGCAGATTGGGTGACGTACACCATATCTGCCATCAGGGCAAGACCCTCCAGCTTCAATCGAGAGATATATGCCTGCAGGAGGACATTAATCTTCGCATGGGGTTCTTCGATGCCCTCTTTGACTGGCACAGGGACGCGACCAAGTAATTTGGCGAGCTCCAGCTTCTCGTCTTGGCGGACAGGGATATACTTGAACTCGTCACTCAGAGAGAAGATTCGGAACAGCTCGACGGTGCTGATCATCGGTTGGAGATGGTGGTTGTAGGTCGACATCGAATTGTGGCTGATGTAGTAATGGGAAGCGACTCGTCCGAGCTCGGTAGATTGCAACTTGCCGGACTTCCTGTCATATTTGACCAGCCCAGCCTTCTCCAGAACCGTGGCAGCAGAATGGATGAGGTCGACCCGTTTTTGTTCAAGAGCCTCATCCTCCGCGTATTCAGCACCAACGCTGTAGAGACCTGGAGAACGAAGCATCCGAACAAACAGGTAGGTATAGCCAAGCCACTCCACGCCTTCGTCACGGTTGCGGACATTGCCGAGAACAATTTCGGCGTTGAGGTTATCAGCGAGCTTGCTCATCAGCTGACTTTCGATAGGTAGCTGCTGGTTGAGGAGAGACAGGTAGTATTGCAGCTCGCTCTGCGACGTGATGATGATACCTTCACCGAAGGTATCATACTGAGGTCGACCGGCTCTTCCCAGCATTTGAAGGACATCCTGGGGACTCAACTCGACCCAGCTACCTTTCTCAGGAGAATAGACCTGCGTTCCTTTGATAATGACAGTGTGTGCGGGAAGGTTAACACCCCATGCCAGAGTCGCGGTACAAACGAGGACCTGGATGCTGCCATCACTGAACAGCGCCTGGACTGAATCACGATCCGCAAGACTCATACCCGCATGGTGGATGCCAAAGCCGTAAGGAAGCAGATCTTTCAGGGCAGGGTCGTCCACAGATTCGGCCTCCTCGGCCAAGATAGCTCTGCTGGCCGCATCGCTCCGTAGAATCTGGCCGATTGTCTCCATCTCGACAGCCTTGTCCCGGATATAACGGGCAGTCTTGGCCGTCTCCTTTCTCGAGTGGACGAAGATAAGCATCTGGTTTCGGTGTTGACCGACTTGCTCGAGGACTTTGTTGTAGCAAACGTCATTCATGGTCTTCAGCTGTTTGATCGCCTTCTTATCCGTAACACCAATGAACTCCTGCTTCAACGGGCATGGTCGGTAGGATGCGTCAAAGTAGAACAATGCCCTGGTAGGATCGACACGCAAGAAGCTGGCAACATCGCGGTAGTTTGGAAGAGTGGCGCTCAGCCCAACAATCCGCACGGGCTCGCCAGTCTGTTCCACTCGACGAATGGTGCGACTGACGATGCTCTCGATGACAGGGCCACGGTCATCGTGAAGAAGATGGATCTCGTCAATGACAATCAGACGGACAAGCCTTGTGTAGCTGGTGTCTGTGGCTTTCCGAGTGATGATATCCCACTTCTCCGGCGTGGTGACGATGATCTGGGTATCCGCGATTTGTTGTTTCGTGAGTTGGCGATCACCAGTCAGCTCAGAAACCTTGATACCATAGGGCTCCAATCGCTTGCCAAAGTTCCCGACTTGTTCCTGAACCAGGGCCTTCAGCGGAGCAATGTATACGATCTTGAAATCATCGAGCATAATTTCCCCGGTTTCCGGGTTGCGGTTCTTGCCAATCTCACGCAATATCGCCAGCATCGCCACATTAGTCTTCCCGGAGCCAGTGGGGGCGCAGACGAGCATATTCCCATCTTCATGGAAAGCGACCGGGAAGCATTTCGTCTGAATGCGATTCAGTTCTTTGGAAGACCCAAAGCCCACACGAGCCCATTCCGGGAGCTCGGTAGTTGGGAGATTCTTCTCGCCGGGGTCTCGCTTGGGCTTAGGAGCGGGCACATGGATCTCCTCATAGCCCTTGAAGGTGCGCTTCGTTGAGCCTTGCGGGAGCTTCACATTGGGGTTGGTCATGAGATGGTTTCCCTGCTCGAAGACTAGGTTCTCCAAATTGATGAGCCTCTTCGGCTGCAGGCCTCCCACAAGCCTTCCATCCTTGGGCTTTTCCTCTTCCTTGACGCCGTCCGGACCGCCGGGGATATCGATATCCATCAAGTCCATCTTCATCTTCTTGCCCGGTCGCTCGACCTCTTCCTCGCGAGGGGCTTTGCCACGAATCTCGTCCAAGATCGCGCGATGCCCGGCCTCAATCATTTCATTCTCAACTAGACGACGAGCGTCGGCGTCCTCAGCGACCCTCCTCCAGCGCGTCACCCAGACGATCTTGTCTTTGTTGGTAACGAGTTTTGCCACCAGTTCGGGGTAGTCGTAATCGAACAGCTCCATCAAGTCGTTCTCGATGTCACGAAGCGGTCGGTCGCTACCGTCCTCGGCCTTACCACCGAGAATGTCTAGAGCAGCTCGAGATTTTTCGTTTTGAATGTGCGCGTCCGGGAAAGCCGATCCGACCTGACGCTGCAACCAGTACGCATCAATCTCGCGAGCGGGGATAATGTTCTTTGCGGCAACTGCTGGTCCTTTGTCGGCCTCGGCACCGGCATCCAGGATCATCTCTTCGCCCTCGACGTCCTCAAGGTCAGGCCTATCGTCAGCTGCGGCGGCGGCGGCCTCGTCATCAGCTGCCTTGTCCTCGGCATCTGACGCCGCATCCTCCTCGTCCGACATTTCATCTTCATCCCGGACTTCATCAACCCTTCGTATCCCGTCTTCGTCTTCGTCTGACTCGTCAAACACGACGGCGACACCCTGTCTCTCGTCCAGTTCGGCCTCTTCTTGTGCACCAGCACCCTCTTCCATGTTCTCGTCCTCGTCCTGAGCATCGTAGTCTGTAATCTTCTTGCCCAGATTCACGAGTTCGTTGAATTCCTTGGCGCTCATCGTGGTGCCTAGCAAATCGTCGATCTCCTTCTTTTTGTCGAAGTCCTTCATATTCTCATCTTTCAATGTTTCGAGAATGGCGTCTGCGGCGCTTCGCACGACTTCGTGAGAGACATCGCCCAGATGGTTGGCCGTCATCGTCAGGATGAGATCGTACGTCGCTCTCGTGGCCGGAGTTCTGGGACGGTATTTCAGACCCTCAATGAGCATATCGGCCGCAGAGAGAATCCCCTGGCCGCGTAGTTGGCCCTGCTCGCCCCTCTTGCGCTTGCGCTGTTCTCGTTCCAGCACATCTTCGCCTTCTCGAATCGCGCCACGCTCGATATCTGCTGGTCCCACCTGCAATTTCTTGCTTTTGGGAGCAGTATCACGCTGGACTCTCGATCCCATATCCCGGACACTGATGCGACCGGCGAGGGACTCTGGATCACCGGTCGGCTCGTCGGTGCGGCGCGTGATGAATCGGCGGTCCGCCTGGAGAACCAGGTTGGACATCGCCGAGTACTTGTACTGCGCGGCAATGTTGGGGTCCGTCATCTTGAATCGATTTCAAGGGGATCCGTCTGCAAAGGACTTTTCAGTCGAGTCGTGAGACGAGCCCTTTCGCGGCTCAATGAGCTCGGCGGTAGCAGACCTGGAAAAGACAATGAACCCAGGATCGCAGATAGAAGTTCCTGCTCATAAATCGAGAGTCATTCTCCTGCAGCAGGACACAGGAGGGTGGAGGTGGCAAGGGCTGCCTGGAGTGGTTTGCAGATAGCAGGAAAGAGTGAAATGTTGGACGCGGTTTGGTAGAGTTTGTAAGGCGGAACGGGAGTTGGTGGCAAAAACGGGAAGGTCTGACGAGTCAGCGTTGCCAATGCAGTCTGCCACCGCGGAACGCGTCTAGCAAAGCACTCTCCAGCTTTCTCGACGAGGAGTCCCCTACTATACGTGCAGGACGATGCGAGTCCTTCCTCATGGGCAACGGCTAATTTCAACAGGCTTGAGGCCTTTCGCCTCGCGCCCAGGCGTGGTGCCTCGAAGCATCGTGCTCCGCTTCATTGGTAACTCTGCGCGGCGGCCCACTTTTCGGAGCAGAGCTGGAGCTCCATGGATAGCGCAGTGTTCCTACAGACGCGCGAAGACAACCTCAACGACGAAGCTGAAGGACCTGCCGCAAGGCGCATTGAAATTGGAGGCTTACAATGACGGCTCTGACGACGCTCCTCGGTATCCGGCGGTGGTGCAGGGCCACAGGAACAATATGGAGAAGTTCAAGAACTGCGTGGTCTTGACGAGAGTAGGAAACTTCTATGAGGTATCCTTTTTTTAGCAAGAAAAAGATATATTTTAGTTCAGACAAGCTGATAGAGAGAAGCTCTACTTTGAACAAGCAGAAGAATTGGCCCCCCTTCTGAATATCAAGCTCGCGACTAAGAAAACCAACGCTGGTCCTGTTCCCATGGCCGGGTTCCCATTCTTCCAACTAGATCGCTTTCTAAAAATCCTCGTGCAAGACCTGAAAAAATACGTGGCTATCAGTGAGGAGTTTGCAAACCATGCAGAGGACAAGGTGCGATCTGGGGGTCTTATGTTCGACCGGAGAGTTACAAGAGTCATCACGCCAGGGACGTTGATCGATGAGAAATTCATGGATACCTCTCAGAATAACTTTCTCTTGTCCATATACGTCGACATTGATGGGTTGAAACCGGAGCTCCAGGAAGGTGAGGCCGCTTCGGTTGCTCACCCATTGTCATCGGCGTCCCAGCGCGTGGGGCTGGCTTGGATGGATCTCTCGACCGGAGACTTTTTCACCCAGTTCACCACGGCCCAGATGCTACCATCTGCGATCGCCCGGATTGGAGCTCGAGAGATAGTCGTTGATAAACGACTCGAGGATCTAGTTGGTCAAGAGTTGCAGATGCTCGTAGGTCGGGATCACCTTCTGCTCACTTTCTTCGACGCACCCAGAATTATCAGTCCGATGTCATCCTGGACCCCTATGCTAGAAGCGTCGATATCTTCAGAGGCACAGTCCTTGTTTACTGCTGAGGAAGTGGCGGCTGGATATAACCTTCTGGAATACGTTAGGATCCAACTCCAAGGCATCAACATGAAACTACAGCCGCCTCGCCGAAGACATCTGGACGAGTCAATGGGTATTGACCGTAATAGTCTGAGAGGGTTAGAGATTCTGGAAACCGCGAGGGACGGTCTAGGTAAGGGCAGTCTGCTGCATGCGGTTCGTCGGACTTCTACGAAGAGCGGTGCTCGCCTCCTAAGAGACAGATTGAGTATGACCCAGTAACACTTGTTGGCATGTGGATCTTGCTAAGACTGCTTTACAGCTTCTCCGTCGACATCACTTTCTGTCATCAACGAGCGTCTGGATCTTGTGGAGCTCTTCCTTGAAGACGAAGAGCTACGCGACAATATAATAATGCTATTGAAACGTAGCTATGATTCTCAAAGACTGGTCCAGAAATTCTCCCTAGGAAGAGGTGATCCAGATGACCTGATATGCCTGTCGAGGGCGATCGAGGCGTCGCGAGAAATTCGACGAGTCTTGTCAGAAAGGATCAACGCTCGAGACCAGGGATCTGGGAAGAATCACAGGAGTCTTGAGGCCCTGGTGAACCGCATGTCCCTCGATGGGCCAACGGAACTTGCAGACAGAATTCTTGCGGCCATTGATGAGGAAGGTCTACTGCAAAAGCAGCGAATCGAGGACAACAACGCAGCAGAGGCTGCAGAACTGGCTCAAGAAGTGGTACTAAATGAAGGACTTCCCGAAGACGTCGAAGCCATGCCCAAGAAGCTACGTTTCAAAAACACAGGCAGGCCGGGCATTGCCATCGAGTCTGAGCATGGTGATGTGGACACCTGGATCATGCGACGTGATGCAAGCGAGGCTTTACGGAAATTGCATGAGGATCTGGATGCGCTGAAGAAAGAGAAATCCGATCTGACGCAGCGGCTGCAACATCAGGTGGGTTCCACCGCTCTGACGTTGAAGTGGACGCCCGGTCTCGGGTATATCTGCCACGTCAAAGGAGACAAAATCTCGCAACAGGCTCTCGAGGAGCTGGGGGTCACGCGCAGTGTGTCGTCAACCAAAACCACGCGGTCATTTTACTTGCCGGCCTGGTCCCACCTGGGAGCGCGGATCGACCAAGCGAAGATTCACATCCGCTCAGAGGAACAGCGGATCTTTGAAGATCTACGTCGCGGGGTGATTCTGAATCTCGTGAAGATCCGCCGCAACGCTGCTGTCATGGACGAGCTGGATGTTGCATGCTCGTTCGCCACGCTTGCAAAGGAGCAGCAGATGGTGCGGCCTATCTTGAACACGGGCACTTCGCACCGGATTGTAGGCGGGAGACATCCGACGGTGAAGTTGGGACTGGAAGAGCAGGGCCGGCGGTTCGTGAGCAATGACTGCTTCCTTGGGGACGAAGAGCGCATCTGGCTCATCACGGGGCCCAACATGGCGGGCAAGAGCACCTTTTTGCGACAGAACGCGTTGATCACCATCCTCGCGCAGGTCGGCTCCTTCGTGCCGGCCGAATATGCTGAGATCGGCATCGTCGACCAGATCTTCAGCCGCATCGGGGCGGCAGACGACCTGTTCCGCGACCAATCTACCTTTATGGTGGAGATGCTGGAGACAGCCGCGATTCTGAAGCAGGCCACGCCGCGGTCATTCGTCATTATGGACGAAGTGGGCCGAGGGACGACACCAGAGGATGGCACTGCGGTCGGGTTTGCGTGCCTGCATCACCTGTACCACGTGAACCGTTGTCGCACGCTGTTTGCGACGCATTTCCATGCCCTGGCGGATATGACGCAGGGGTTTGAAAAACTGGGGACGTACTGTACCGACATCAAGGAGACTCCATCGGGATCCTTCTCCTTCGTCCATCGACTCCGGAGGGGTGTGAATCGACAGTCGCATGCCCTCAAAGTCGCTCGCCTGGCAGGACTGCCTGAGGAGGCGCTTAACGTGGCCAGAGATACGTTGCAGCAGTTGAGAGCTGGGTCGAACGTCTGTTCGTCAGACGAGAGTGACAAGGATGCGGAGCTTGTGGCGACAGCGACGTGAGCTGTTCAACGCTGACCGTGAGCAGGCAGTGTTCAACGGCGGGCCGTTGACCTGTAGAATAGATATCAGCCTGTTTATTACCTAGTTATGGGACAGAAGTGTCTCCGACTGTACTGTACTTTACTTTATGAGACCCGACATTCTCCCAGTCTTTTAGCGGATACCCCATATTAAATGACATTCTTACCATTACCATCCTAGTTAAAGCAGATAAAATTAAAAAAAAAAACAATACAAAAAAGCCACTTATTATAATTATAACTTCACCCTCCTAGCCACCGATCTCGTACGCACTTCCTCCCCACTCTCTAGACGACGCTCCAACCCTCCCAAATCAACAACAATCCCCTCCCTAAACGCCACCTCCTGACAATCCTCCTCCTCAACACCATTCACGAACTGGACGACGACAAAGTCGACCCGTCGCCGTCCCAGCACCACCATGGGGGCATGCCACGTCCCGGCAGCATACGTGACAGCCTGCCCACCGCGCGCGATAAATGCCCTTATATTTTCGAGATCCGGGGGATCGCGTATCACGACGCGTTTGTTGCGCTCTCCTTTGGACGACCAGCTGGAGCGATCCGGAGTGGAGGGTGGAATCGTTGCTGCGGCGGTCTGGCCCTTCAGTGTTGGCGCGACCAGGACGAGGAAGACCGGTTCTTCTTCCTCGTGGATTTCTTGCTCTACCAGCTCTTCGACGAGGATGCCGTCGTCGTCGTCATGATGCTTGCGACCTCTGGCTCTGGCACTGGCACTGGCATGTCTGCCTCTGCCGCTGCCGCTGCTGCTGTCATCGTCGCGAACGACTCGTCTCTGACTCGATAGGTCCATGGGGATAAATGTCTGGGTTGTGAAGGGGTGGCGTTCGAGAATGCGGACGTCGAAGACGGGTGAGGAGATGGTGCTATTCTCATCACCAGCAAGGACAACATCATCCGTGAAGTGATCGATTCCACGCCGATTATTTCTCCCCTTGCTAGCAGCTGTAGTCGTTGTTGCACGAGTCGATGATCTTCTCACCCTCCTCGGAAAACACGAAAACAAGCTCATCCGCGCCTGGGCGTGTTTCCCGCTCGGACAGACGCCGTCATAGCCATTCTCCAGCGGAGAGATAGGACTGTATTTCAGCGCAGAGCCCTGGTTCGCCAGCACGGGCGGTGCGGCCAGCGCGTGCGGCAACGGCAGACTCGAGAGGGCACTTGCCGGTGGTGCGGACGACAGGTCGCGTGGTAGAGGAGGGCCGGAGATGACAGTGCCGAAGGGGGCGAAGGCTTGCGGTGTGAGGGGCTCGGGGGTGATTCGCAGTGAGGGCAGGGGGGAGAGGAGGGTTGGCGCGGGCATTATTATTATTATCTGGACGGATTCAGTTCAGAGAGAGGAGCATTGGCTCTCGAAGAGGAAACGAGAGATGGACTCAACCGCTGTGCTGTGATGTGGTTCTTGAGGTAGTAATGGTGTCATCTACCCAGCTATCGTACCCAGGTCCCCGAGCTGAGCTTAAATTAAGCTTTCCCCACGGAACTCCACGCGTGGAACTATTACTCTGTACGGAGTAGTCTGCGATCGGCTGAGCCACATAGCTAGCTGGATAGCGGAGTTCGCTGTTTCAGGTGGTTAAACCACTACGGAGTAGTCCGTAGTCCGTACTCCGTATAGTAATATTATCTGCAAGCCAATCTACGAGTTTTATAAAGACTCCTGTTCGCTGCTGATGTTGATGAAAGGCGTACCATTGTCATCCTCTCAACTGCAATGTTGGAATTCGATAATGGGGCAGTTTGCCAAGCCCGGCTAGAGCCCATTGAGGCAAGGCGTTTCCGCTCATATAAGCAGGATCCGACGGGCTATCATGTGACCACCTGGTGATTCTGCCAGTGTTTGCCGCCTCGCTAGCCCATCACATGTCACTCCCTGGAGAGGAGAGTGGTCGGAGATGCAAGCATGTTCCCCTTTGCATCATGCAAAGAAGAAGTCCCTTAGCCATTGATGGCACTATGCCGAATAAGACGCGCGTGACTGTTCCCCAACGGATCTGACGAACAGCGGCATGATTAAGCAACTGCGGTTCTTAAAGTCGAGCAAGCCTTCTACCCTCGTCATAGACCGGCTCAGGTTCGAGGCAAACAATGAGAACACCAGAGGATGTGTTATCTCTTGATCTCGAGGAAAATGACTTCCTATACCGGATCCGGCGGGGTTGCCGGATTGTCTATGTTTCTGTGCTACATGAGGATATAATACCGCCGGAGTGCCGAACTGATAGCTCGCGGGTTCTATCAAAGCTGCGAGGCGTCCCACCGTGGGATGAAGATTGGACGACCCTTACCGTTCGAAAGACTTCACGGGGCATCGTGTGCACTCCCGACGACTTTGCACCGTACTCCTTGGACAAGAGCGCAATTGGCGGCTGCCCTGCTGTCCGTTTCAATATCTTATATAGATTTGACCCCCGTCGCTCGGATTATGTTATTTATCGCATCGCATCACATACCGCAGTTTCGACCTAGTACTCCCTATAAGTACAGAGGAAAGGATCTGCGTCGTCAAGATCACAGTAGAAGAGGATCATAGAATTTTGCGACAGAATGTTTATCTGTCGGTCCGTAGTTCCTTGACCAGATCAGGAGGGAACACGGTCTACTTGTACAGTGGCCATGGCGAGGCACATCGGTCGTTCTACTGTGCCGAAGTCGGGATTTGAAGTGATGTAAAAAGATCGTCGCATCGGACGTGCTAGCCTGGCCTAGTCACAACTCGCCAATCAAGGTCTGCATTCTACATTGTAATCAGGAAGCACTTCACTGGTCCATTAAAGCTTGATCTGTTGGACTTAGTGTGGTTTCAAGTTTGACTTATATGCTGGATGGCCATTATGATAATTCCAGGTCTCAGGCTAGGAGTCCTTCTCCTCTCTAGCCCGTATTATCAAGGAGAGAATTTCATTTCCCGTGCTCTGTGAAAACATTCCCAGTGCTGTAGATGTTTCCTGCTATCTAAGCCCCACCCTAGGAATGACCCGCAACCTTCTTTGGCACATATGGTTCCTCCAAGTATTTGATCTCTTCATCTGTCAAAGTCTTGCCCCGAACCTCAACCGCTTCATCCAGTCGAGCCAAATTGCTGAAGCCGACAATCGGGATGGTGCCCTTCCGAATGATCCATGCCAAGGCCACTTGGCTCATCTTCCAGCCCTTCTTCTCTGCCAGCTCCTGCACTCTGCGGATGATCTCCTGATCGGCTTCGGTGATGTCTTTGACTGTTGCGGCACGCGTTGTCTGCGCCTCGCCCAAGGGCCGCGCAAGGAAGCCTCGGTAGAGAGGCGCCCAGGGGATCAGCCCGACTCCTGTCTCGTGGCAGAATTTGTTCATCTCCCGCTCTTCCTCACGGTAGCAGAGCGAGTAGTGGTTCTGCATGCTGACGAACTTTGTCCAGCCGTTTTTCTCCGCGATGAACTGCAATGTAGCAAACTGGTCTGTTTTAACCTCAGTAAGTCTCATTCTTATTACTGCAAGAGAAAGTCAATCAGCAGGGGAGATGTTCGCATAACTTACAGGTCCACATCGAGCTCGCACCGATGTAGCGCACCTTGCCAGATTGGACGAGGTCGTGGAGCGCTTTCATCGTCTCTTCCGGAGGCACCGTGTAATCGAATCGCTGAAAAGGTCTTGTCAGCGTTGCTCTTTCGACAGAAATTGCAACAGATATCACAGGACAGAACATGAGATTAATCCAGCAAGTCCAACAATGGCCGATATCCACACGAGTTATTCACGATCCAGACATATGTACACGGATGTATTACATCGGACATGAAGGTAGATCAAACTAGGTGCTTGTCTCACTTACATGGATCTGAAGCAGGTCAATATAGTCTGTCTGCAGCCTTTTCAGGGACGCGTTGACGGCATTAAAGATAGCAGCACGCGAGAGCCCTCCCTGATTGACATAGTCCTTGCTGCGCTTGATCTCCTCCGGGAACAGAATGTGTCGAATGGCCGGCTCTTCACCCACGTACCCGTTGCACTTGGTCAGAAGAACGAGCTTGTGCCGGGGGATGTTGTACTTTTTGATCACTCTCCCGATCATCTCCTCGCTGATCCCGTTTGAATACACGTTGGCCGTGTCCCAGGTATTCAGACCGCGGTCATAGGCGCCCTTGAGCAGCGCTTCCACCTCTTCTTCGTTGTCCACGACCCATGGCTGCCAGTCCTTGTGGCCGAAGGACATGGCGCCCAGGATCGGAACCGAGACCCGAAGGCCGGATTTACCCAGTTGGGCGTACGAGACTTTCGTGGCCTCAACACTCTGCTTGAGGCTTAGGGGGAGGGTGACCTCAGTCATTGTGTTTGCAAGAAGCAATCCCAAGATGAGGTGTTAGTTGAAAGGATATACGTCTCGTCGTCGACGAAAGGATGTAGACCTGTCTGAAGTGTCCTGGGATAAGCGCAGAAGACAGCACGGAAGAACAAGCGCAGGTAACGATGAGAAGATTGACCGCTGTCAGGGTCTCATACTTATGTATTTCAGATCTACTTGCAAATTGCGTTATTACTATCGTGGCCTCTTCAGCAACAGTAACTACCACCATAATTACTAATTAATGTCCCACAAAGCAATCAACCCCGCTTTCGTGCTACAATGCGCGGTGTTAAGCGGACTTAGCCATCGCCTTCCAGTTTCATCATCAAAGTTGTTTAATGTTGCGGCTCATCCTTCTTCCGACTTCTTCTTCCCGCGTCCATCCCATATGGTCTGTATTGTCATAATCGATTGGCTTGTTCATTGACAAAGGCTGTGGACTCTGTCGATTATATAAGTTCAGTACCTACTACCTGTTGACTTCTTCGAAGCCGGAAATTCGGGTTATTCATAAATTTATCCAGATAGCCTGAACTTGTACGGGTAGTCGCAACTAAATTAGCCTGTCTGGCTACATATCCACCTACCATTTGGACGAATTGCCATCTCTTCACTTGCTGACAAATATAGGAATATTTATGCAGATGTGGCCGCTGTATTTTCACGTGATCGAACCATTCATTTATGCTCATACCTACATAGTATATTGACCATCTGAATACTATCGTCACATTCAGTAATTAGCACGTTCATCAAGAGAAGGCAATTGTCAAGGTCTGCACTGCGGGATCGCACCATCCATTTTGAGATAGAGTAGCAGGCCTCATTAGAACGATCGTCTAGTTTTAAGAACAGCGACTGTCCTGAAGTAAATCTCAGAAGTCAGAGTAGTGTCCCAGAAAAGCTATCTCAATTGCAATAATAATGTGGGGGAAAAAATAAAAAGATAAATTAGTAATAGAAAAATGTTGATGATTCTAGGCACTGATGAGTTCCTACTAGAGCTCTAGTCTTATGGCCAAGTTAGCAGGTTAATAGACCAAAATAACAAGATCCTAGTATATTAACCTCTCAATGTTGAATACGCCCTGTTCCATCCAGTTAACATAGAGAAAGAGACTAACAGTTCCTGGGACTTTCTGGCTCTAACGATGATTCCCCTTTATCAGTCTAATCATTAGGACGTGGCTTCGCTTGGATTGGCTCAGTTCTCTACGTCTTCATCGTTTAGATATCTATTAATAGCAAATAAATATGTGGTGTTATGCTACTGTGTACCTAACGTATGTACATACGTAGTACGGCCCATAGCGACCACAAATCCAACACCCTTTTTTTAAGTTCTGACCCCTCTCGCATTGACTGCCGCATGAATCAGCACTTTATTTTAACTATATGCTGTTGAATCATACAATAATACTCGTAACTAGAATTTTTCTTTTTCTTTTCTTTTTTTAGCGGAATTCCGACATGACAAATATTCTTTCCAATCGATCCAGACGACCTTCATTATTATATGCCTGTTCAAGAACCAATAGGTAGCTAAGAGCGCACATCCCTGTTTGAGTATGTCTCAATACACTGATTTAATATGTACTCCACCGTTAGTTAGTTCGGTTCCTGGCTACTCCGTATTTCCTTTTTTCTTTTTCTTTTTCTTTTCTTTTCTTTTTTTTTTTAAAAAAAAAGAATATTCCTATAATTATAACTTTGGAAACCGAAAGCTAGAATCCCACTCTGCGTTAATGCATTAGATTATATCATAGAAAAATGCATAAAATGTACGAGGAGTCCTCTGAAGATAAGAATATAATAGTCACAACTCATGTTGAATATACTAAAAATGTCAGTCACCTTCATCACAGTCTAGCCCTTCTTCTTTGCTAACTGACTAGTACTCCATATAATAATAAGTAGTTTGTAGTGTCTGGAGATGAACATGGTCATTTTTTGTACTTTTATGAAATTGAAAAAAAAAGATATATTTTGGATGCATTTATATTTCTAGCAAAATAATGTGGTGTTGCCGAGTCCGGCAACGCTCAGTGGGGAATTACTAGAAAGGAAAGAATGAAGCCGTTCAGATCTCTATATTGAACCTCTCTAACTAGACGACCTGGTTGTGTGTGAAGGAGGTAGGAGGAGGTTTGGGCGCACGGGCCAACGGAGCTGACTAAGCGTGTGGCCGGGAAGCCGGCTGCACCGAGATGTGGAACTTTTTTCCCTGAAATTGTGGCTACTGAAATGTCTCCATTCCTACTGACTCCCGTAGTGCTGCTGCTACCTAGGTGCATACCTAACCTCGAACTACCTGACTCAGCGAGGGGAGGACAATGGGATTGGTATACGAACTACTCTGTACTCTGTACGCGATGGCAGAATTTTCGGAGTACTGCGCCCCACATTTAGCAGTTCAATGTTCTGCATGTGAGATATGGAGGTAGTTCCAACGCTCAAGTTACCTCGTAATAGCCGATTGGATGCGTATGTTTATGTCACCGCCTACCTGTACCTACCTGTGCCTACCTGTGCCTACCTAAGGTACTCCATACATGCCTAAAGGCTAACGAAATACTGGTAAGGCTACCTGACTCAGGGCTTCAGACATGTTCATTCCGATTGGACCGCCTCCCCTCACCACGTGGCAGCTGGGTCAGCCCCGGCTCCCGGCGTCCCCGCATCCCCACTCAGCCAACCGGGACGCCATCCATGGAATTGGAAAGCTCACTCCGAGACAAACGAGACAACGTGTCAAGAAATATGCAGTGATAAGGTTGCCGATCAGTCTGCCTAAGGAAGGAAGCTGCATGCCTGAACTGGTGGGACACGGCTATGAGTGTAAGTATTCCTATTGGCTCAGTCGTATATGTATAACCAACTGACTCTGTTGTCACAATACTATGAATTGTGAAGACAGGGCTTAGTCTTGACGATTTGCCTACATTGCCTGCCTCCTAATGTGAGGTTGTAACCAGTCAGTCTGATATTATTGGCAGCATATTATGGAGACCCCATGGAGACTGAAAGAACTGATGGCAGAGGCCGTAGGCGGTGAAGGACGACAATATGGCCGTGGACGTGTCATGGCATGTCCATTACAGTGCTGCCTTTTTTAGAAAAACGCGACCTCACCTTTAATGTAAGTAGATACAGAGGGGATGAGACGTGTGAATAATGTGGAAAAATCATGCAAGTACCATTAGGAGACGTGAATAGGAATCAGACAGCTTGCTTCACTCCTGGCCTCAACTCATTGGCTCCAGACCTGTGATCATACCTCACTTCACCTCTTACATTCACCTCTCTTCCACGTCACCCTTACTGCTTATTCACCAGACTGGTTATAAAATTTCATTATCTTTTGCCATGACATTTGTTGAAGACTTAGAGGGAGATTATATTGGAAGGCTAACAACTGCTCTATTGAAATTAAATAAGAAAGATGGAGGAAGAACAGAAACATAGGCTTTTTATAAGTCAAAACCCCCATATTCGGTATATTTCCATCACCTTCCTTTGACGCAGGTAGCTGCAGGCTTCACAATCAGATCGACCGACAACATTCATTCACCTTAAATGCTCTGCATTGCGCCTTCCTGGCGAACTGGATCCCAGTTCGGAGTTGCCCGTTTTCTGAGGAATTCTTTTATTTATATCATGCCCTTTTTCTTTTGTGTGGTGCTCTCTTTTCTTCCCTCGTTTCTCCTTCTCTGGTACGTTACGAATCGAAAGACGAGCAAAACACGACGTGGATCATCGCCTGAGGATTCTTCTCGCTGCCAGTCTATAATATCTCCTTCAGCAGGACGCTGTGGGCATTGCTTTTGCAAAACTGTTTATAGAAACAGCACGACTCATGGTTCCCCCTCCTGTATCACAGCCGACGGGAATGCAACTGTATCGAGCCCCATCACTCTTCCAACCGCATCGCGCACGGCAAGCCCTCCGCGATGCGCATGAAGGGAAAATTCCGCCGCTGTACGGCTTCTACCTTGGCCTCAGCTCCGTCGAGCTCTCCAGGCTGGTGGCACCCCTTGGCTTTGACGTCGTCTGGATTGACTGGGAGCATACGTCCTGCAATGTAGAGGCCATGACAACTGTAGGTATTGCCTGTCTTGCGCTACTCGTCCACATAGTCCGGTGTGACGATCGGCTTACACAAGCGGTGGCAGATGGTCCATAATATCTCGTTCATGAGCGAAGGCAGGACGATACCATTCGTTAGGTGAGACGCTCCAAGATCTTGATAGACATGGTATTCTTTCTGACGACATGGCAGAGTTCCCGGCCACGAGCATTCGGCCATTGGATACGCCCTCGATGCCGGAGCCAGCATCATCATCCCACAGGTCAACACCGTCGAAGAAGCTCGATTCGTCATCTCTGCAGCCAAATTCGGGCGCCAGGCTCGAGGTAACCGATCGGCGCCGCCCTATCGTCTGCTAGAAGGCATCACAGACGCGCGCCTCAACCCCGACCGGACGGCACACCAAAACTGGAACGACCAGGCAGCGATCATAATCCAGATCGAGTCGCTCGAGGGGATCGACAACCTCGACGCCATCCTCACCGAAGTCCCCGAGATTGATGCCGTCTGGCTGGGCACGCTCGACCTGCAGGTGTCAATGGATCTGACCGTGAAAATTCTGGCGCCGCAGACAGACCCGGAATTCGTCGCCGCGAAGGACAAATATGAACGCATCTGCAGGAAGCATAACAAACCCATTGGCGGGTTTGTCGGGGGCAGTCCCGAATTGATGAAGATATCGGGGGAAGGGAAGGCTTTTCTGGTTGTTGGTTGTGATGTGTTGGGGATCCTTACACAGCTCGACCATCTGGCGCGGGCGAAGGAGGTGTTCCAGAAGAAGCAGACAAACTGAGTGGCGAATCATCATGGACAAATCTGGCAGATTGATTCTTATTTCTAATATGCTGGACGCCTCTTAAAGGTAGTTGGATACAAAATATGGCATTTGATGCTGGAAGACATAAACACTTCAGGAACTGAATCTTTACTAAAATACCTACCCTGAACGAGCTTCGCACTCATGACACTGTATATTTTTGAATGTATATGTGAATGAAGGTAGGTATCCTACGTGAATACTTTTTTACGTATTTCCTTATCCATTTCTATCTCTGTCGATTTGTTTTTGCCTATTCTTGATTTCTTTTCTTTCCTTTTTTTTTTCCCCTGCTACTACTTACCTAGATATGTGTCAGGGCTCAGGAAAAACGAATCGAATCCTATTAGCAGCTGTCTAACAGACTAAGATTCGAAGCTAGAAAGGAGAGAAAAGAAAACTTCGAAGACTGTGGGAAGGGTGTGATATACGGTAGTGTAGTATCCAAGTCATTTGCCTCTTTCCTAATTTTGAAGGCACTAATGTGGTTACCTAGGTAGAGATGCAACATGACTACTTACTTATGAACTGTACATCTCTGAACTGCACTGTCATACTATCTTTCTACTGTTTCCCTACACTTTTCCCTACTACTTCCCTACTGTTTTTCCCACTGTCACTCCACTAGGTTTTCCATCGCTGATCTCCTACTAGGTTATTGCTGTTGTTGAATTCTCACTCCAACACACTAGGTATCTCCGCCGCCAATGACATCTGCTTTGAACCTGCCAATCATGTGCTTATTCTGCACTAATCACCAGCGCCCAGTGGATTCTCCCCTACCCATAGTTGCTTGCGGTTAGAGTTCGGAGTACTCCGCAAATTACTATCCAGTATTATTATTGGGTCTTGGAAATACAGGACATACACCTCATTGTGCATACATACTTGGGCTGCAAGGCTCCGACGCCCGCCCATTGGTAACTGTTCAAACACTATGCAAAAAAAAAAAATCCAAAAGTCTCATACCGAATCATTTGTTGTGTTGGTTGTTTGACAGTGAACTCCTTCAGTCCCCGAAACCAGCCGTACAGCAGTGAGTGAAGAGATATAAATCTGGCTTTCTTCCTCCATGGGTGTCAATTCTGTTTGCACACCGTCTCGTAATTGTGCTTGTCAGCCTTGTTAAGATTTACCAGTCACACATCTTACCTCTCGTTATTGACTTGAAGTTACTTACTCCTTCTTTGTCGATCTCAAATCCATCTGTCTTGAAATAAACTGTCGTCTTAGACATCCTGTCCTTGTCATGGCCAACAATACAAAGTCTTCATTTACCAGCACTATGACGAGAAGCCTCTATCTTATCAAGGAAGATGGCACGTCCAGTATGGTCATGGAAGACCGTCGTCCTTCGACCACTACGACTGCCAGCCAGATAGGCTCAGGAAATGTTGACCATGCCACGCCATCTCCTGAGAACGATGACAGGGAAAGGAACCTGCCGGAAGACGAGTGTGTTCTTTTCTCACCCTCTCTCCATCTTCAAGAATGAATTTGATATGCGCCCACATCACTGAACCATCTCACTAAATCGTCTATTATATCAAGACCCACATCTCCCATGTCAACCACCGCTCAAAGGTCTATGTCTGAAGACCTCATCCACGCCGGCTCATGGATCGATCAAGGCCGTCCACGGATCTCAAACATTCCACATCGCCAGCCTCCTAGAGCCGAAAGGAGACACCGTCCCCAGACCCAGCTGCGAGCCTACCTCCGACAAGAACCGCAGAAGGACCCGTGGAATGCCTTTGTTGCGCAGAACAGAAAGTCGAGCTAACACTAATTCTTACGATGATACCTACCTATGAATGTTCGGACCTATGCTCGTGTGCTGCCAAATCAGTCAACATATTAACATGTCACGGCACAGCCACTCCTTACCTCCTTCCTATTTCGGGATTGTTTCTTGTTTCTTTCCTTCTTCTCTTCTTCTTCTTCTTTTTTGTTCAGTTCGGTTTTCCTCATTGCTATTTTGAAGATTCTTTGTCTGTCTCTGATGTTGAACTTTATATTCCAAAAAAAAAAAAGGAAAAACCATTATCATTATTATAATGATCTCCATTGAAATATACCCCCATATACCTCCAACATCAAGCGTCAGACAACTCGCTGCCAGGCACATAACGTAACAAGGCCAGTCCCCAGATGCCTAGGCCAAATGATGAAAGGCCCTTTTGCTTGTTTAGTTTGAGTTTGAGGTTCTGTTTCTGTTTCGAGCGACGAAGGCATTCCATGGCTCTTTCTGGGGTTCTTGTCTGAGGTAGGCTCGTAGCTGGGTCTGGAGTCGGTTTCTCTGGTGAACTGCTAGACGTGAGATGTATGAAGCTGGTAATGGCATTTTATCATCGACCCATGCGCCCACACGAAAGGTGTCTTCGGCTATGGTGTTCGAGTTAGGGGTCGAGAAAGCAGAGGAAGATCGCCTGCATTACAGAAACCAAACCAAGATTATTAGAATACAGCGCATGAAGGGATAGTAAGACATACCCATCTGGCAGGCTCATTTCTCTGTCTTCAGATGAAGGTTGAACAGTATCGAGACATCCCGAGCCTATCTGACTTGCAGTGGTAGTACTGCAAGGGTAATTGCCAGAGACTAATCCATTCAGACACTGGTGAGAACTCTGGCTCTGATCCACGCAGTAGATGCTCTCTCCCCCTGCGCAAGATGGAGATCGTTCAGTTGTTGCATGAGGTCGCTGGTAGATGTACCCTTCGAGTTGTCACCCATGATGGTAATGATAACGGATTTGAGATTGTTTTGTTTTTCTTTTCAGGATAGATGTTGATAAAAAGCGAAAAGAAAAAAAAAAGAAAAAAAAAAACGAAGAAGAAGAAGAGGACATAATTTTAAGTCCTTTTTAAGCCCACAGTTGACGGGCACTGGCCCCTCCAGCGAGGACTCGGGGGGTGTCATGCCCCCAGGAAAGACACACGCCCTTGTACACTGCAGGAATTTTCAGCATTGTCCGGTTTGACAGCTTCTGCAAGCGCAACTCTCCTGAACCTTCATGTGGATGCAACAGTCGGAAAAATAGGCATGCGTATGGTTTGCCCGGGCCAGTTTGACCAGAAAAAGGATCAATTTGCTGTTGTGTTGGATCTACTGAGGCGGTCGCATGCATGCCAACAACGATGTTGGAACCTACTCCCTACGATTCATGAATCACTTATACACCTAGGCACTTGGCATGTTTCCAAAAGCTTGTTGTAATTACCCATGCCCAAGGGTCTAACCACTTCGGGGTTTAGACTCCTTCAAAAATTATTATTTTTTTGGAGCATACCCTTCAGCTTGCCTCCCACCTGAATGCCAACTTGAAAAGCCACATAAATGGCTAAATTTCTACCTCAATTATCTCAACACCAGTATAATATATTTATATATAAAGCTAGAGAATGAATTTAGTAGGCTTATAGTACAATATATATAAATATAAGAGTAAATTTCTTATATCTTAATACTAAACCTGATTTTAGTATTAAATTTTTAGGCCACTTTTTTATTCTAAAGGATAGAACTATAAAAATTTAATTTTTTTTTTTGTTTCTAGCTTATAAAGAAACTTAGTTCTAGGCCGACTGGTCCTTGGGTTCCCCCGGCTCCCGGTTCACGCCGACAGTCAGGCAGGTCCAGGGCGCCAGCTGTAGCCAGCAGCCAGGCTGGGTGACTGACGTCAGAGGGGCGGCTTGAGCAAGTGTGATGGAACCGTCTCCATGGTAAAGCCGGTGCGGCGACGTTGCTGCAGGCAAGCTCGCTGGCTGGCGGCCCCCGTGCCAGCCCCTGTGCCAGCCTGACCACCTGCTTCCAGGCTATCAACAAACACAGATCTCAGCCTTGTTCGTCCTACGAAACCTACCATGTATTCCGTCATCCAGGATCTGGATCTGAACCATGCCACCCTATGAACTGAATCCTAAACACCGTTGGTGCTTACATTTTCCTGCATACCACTATCGAAATAGGTAAACTACCGTGGCTTACCTCTCCTCAATGACGTCTCTCAGTACCTACCTACCTAAGGTTACACAGGACCTAAGATATCCAACACCCCTAGAAAGCGGCAGGGGATATTCGAGGGAATTTCCTCGCAACGCAAATCCACTCGGGACTGACGGGATTCGCCAGCGCCAGAAGGCCAGAGGCTCTAGGTCGATGGCACGATGTGCCATATTGACGAGGAAGCGCGCCCTACCCAGTAGCACAAGCGACCGGAAATAATAATATTGCCTAGAACATTCATGGTGCATGGTGGGGAGGTTAGATCTAGTATTGAATACCCCAGAATCGGTATTCTCGGAACCCTGGGGCTGATGATCGTCACAAGCCCCGCATGTGCGGCTCTACCCAGTACGACAATTCTGCCCGATGGTCGCGATGGCTTTCCCCGCCGTACCTACCTAGGGTAGTCATGGCACCGACTCACACACTTGGACCAATGTGTGGTCAGTGGTCACTCCGAGGGCCGGCCCCGTACATGCTTGGATTCCAAACCTTGGTGACAACTTCAAGATCAGAACAGTATCCTCCGAATTCAATCAGGTGACAGGTTTGATGTGACCGCAGGCGTTGGCTGAACCTGACCACCAACCAGCAAATTGGTACAGCACACACAGGGGCAGACATCTTAGACAATAGAGATTGGCGAGACCCATCCCAAGTCCCTGCTTATCTAGACAACATTGTGATGAAAACCTTCCTGAGTATGAGTTTTTCGACCAGCCCTGGAAACTGTCCACGGGACAAACCTGATCACTTTCGGCAGTATTCCTAGGGCTAGGGCTTAGCGTAGGGCATAGAGTCAGGGCTGGCGGTCACCTGTTGAGTTGCCTCGTAAGGTAAGAAGCGATTGTCTGGCTTCTATTATTATCAGCCCCAGATGCCATAACCCAGATTCTGTAGGTACTCCGCAGGAGCCCCTCCATTGGGCATGCATGACATCGCAATCTGCCTAAGCGTCAAGACTCGGCTGTGTCGGCACTGACGTGCGGGGACGAACGCATCCCTGCAGTAGCGCTTATGTACGGGATGATTGGTAAATTATACAGTGCTGTACATAACGCTGTGATTCGCCAACCAAATCTGTGGTGATAGGTCGATCCATTACACCGTATGTACCGGGTGAAGGTATATTATTGATCCTCGTTCCGTCGACGCCACGTCCATATGAGATAAATCATGTGATTTTCACAATCATCTAGGTATCGTGATTCTTCCATCTCTTAGTCAATAATAAAAGGAGATAGGGTTTGCACCTGGCTCCGCTCTACCTGGTTACAATGGACAAGAGAGGGAGAGAGAGAGAAGAAACGACTTGACAGGCACATTACAGAGAAAAAGAATCCCATGATTTCCATGGATTCAAATATTCCTGAAGTAAAATACATCCATCCACTTGTTCATTCCCCCCATTGAGAATCTATCAGCTAGACTATTGAGAGGGAAGATTCTCGTCTGAGAGACCGTGTCTAGTTGGTAGTTGTAGTTGCTGTACTATTGCCTGCCGCAGAGCCAGCAGCAGCGGCAGCGGCACCAGCACCAGCACCGCCTGCAGCACCCGTCGCACCTGCCGCAGCAGCGCCAGCATTGTTGTTCTTGCCTTTCTTCTTGTCTTTGTCCTTCTTAGCTGCCTTATCTTCTTTCGTAGCTGCCTTCGTTTCCTCGTCGCGCTTGATGGGCAAAGCCTCCACTGGCAAAGCGGACTCGTCGGTGTTGTCGCGGATTCCTAACTCGCTCTCCAGCGAAGAAAGGAGGGCTCCCAGCGGGTTTGTCGAGTCTGCATTGTTCGATGACGCGTTGTCGTTGCCATTGGCATTGGCATTGCCATTGTCAGACGCTGCACTGCTTGACGCTCCAGCATCAGCTGCTCCGGTGCTATCGCTGCCAGCTTTGCCATTCTTTCCATTCGCGCTACTCGCACCATTGTTCAGCGACGTGATAGTGCCTGCGTCCGGGTTCGTTGTAGCGGCGGCAGTGCTGTTGCTGGCGGCAGTGCTGTTGCTGGCTGCAGCGCCTGCGCCGACTGCACCCTTCTTCGATCCATTCCCATTCTTGTCCTTATTTCCCTTGTTGTGGTGGTTCCCCGTAGCAGCTACGGTGCTGTTGCTGGCTGTGCTATTTGCGTTGGCTGCACCCTTCTTCTTTTCTTTGTCATCTTTGGTCTTCTTGTCGTTCTTGTTATTCTTGTCGTTCTTGTCCTTGTCATTCTTATGCTCGCTCGTCTTGTTTGCCCGGACTTCAAAGGTCAATGCTTCAGCGATGGGGCTCCGCCTTTCAAACTGGGGAACGCTCCTCTCCACGGCGTTGACATGAGCAGCAGCAATATTAGCCCCACTACCCTGTAAAGCTATCAGTTTTGAATCGAGATAGGACGACTAACTCAAGCACATACAACAAAACGACCGCGAAGACTCTTCGTGTCAAGCCCAGCCTCAGCACTGACAAAAGAGAGGCTGCTCAATAGACCAAGGGCAAAGAACCCAGCAACTTTGGACAAATGCATTTTTGGTAGGAATGGGGATGTCGTGGTCTAACCAGCAGACCGCGAAGAACAGAAGAAAAAATGACAACAGTAATTGAAAAGAAAAGAAAAGAAAGGGTGGAGGTCGTCACCAGGACAGATCTTGAGTAGAGAATGACCCAGCCATCTGCAGAATAGGCCTGGACTTGACTTTCTTTATATGTATGCCATTGCCTACCACGACAATATCAAAGTCGAATTCTATCCCGTGTCAGCGGAATTCTGATACAAGTGGAGTCCAGAATTAACCTTGATCAGCAGGGTCCAACAGCGCCTGGGACGACTTAAGCAGCCACATTCAGCCCGGGCACGACACTATTGGATCAGAGCACGTATGCACTCCGCTATCGCTCCAGTTGACACAAAAGCAGATTGGGATCTGCTGCTGTTTAAACCTAATTTGGCCCCATCTGTGTTCCATAAACGGTCTCAAAAAGGATGGACGTCGGGTCCATTGTTGTCTCAGTGATACTAAGAGAGAAAGTGGAGGGGAGGTCGCTACATCAGTCAGACGCGTAGTGTTTTAAGCAGGGGGGTTCTCTATATAGTAAGTTCAGTATGTACCGTACTACGTACGGAGGACATGGGGGGGGGGAAGGCTTTTGTGGCCCGAGCTATAAAGGAAATATGAGTTATAGGTATTATTTCTGCAACAGGGGTTGTTCGATTCTGAAACGTGCAGAGTCGTGTGTCAAGAATCGGGCAATGAATCGGAAAAAGGGAAAGAGCAATGCGCTAGCGAGACTGCCCAGCATCGCGGTTGCCTTTTTCGTCCCGCTCATTAGGGAGGTATAATTTTATTCTTTCTATTTCTTTTTTCTTAAAGTATTGACATTATTTCCCAATTGAGGTTGATCAAACGGTCCATGTCTTTGATTAGTATCCATGACTGTACGGAGTACAATAGTAGCAGTACATGTTACCCCACACTCATCATCGACAGTGGAGAAGGGCATGGATCCCCGCCCACCGAATCTCGGCGCCTTTATTTTTAGGGCTTGCGTTACTTTAAAAGTGAATAGCATTTGAGCTTAAGAGTCCTCACATAACTTGTCATGATGCAGTCTACGGAGTACTCCGTACATATGGATGTAGCTATTAAAATAAGATGTGAGATGTGTATGACATAATTCAGAAACGTAGATTGCTTCTGATAGGATTCTGCTTACAGAACATGAGATACATCCTGTTGCAGGACTTTGAGGTTATCGTTATGATCATTTCCATTGCAAGTGATCTGGTGATCTTTTCTAGTATTATGAGAATCGAAGTTGTAGAGAGACATGGGAGAGAGTATTAATATTTTCTCTGTGTTTACTGGGCAATACCTGTGTCCGAAGGTAGACAGAGGAGGATTCCACTAGTGTGTTGCTCTTAGATAAATTACAAAGTTCTTTTTCTCTTTTTCTTTCTTTCTTTCTTTCTTTCTTTTTTGTTTGTGGGGAGTGTCTATATGTACGGTACGTGTCTATTTATGATCACTGTCTACATGTAATAACAGTAATGTTGATGGGATGGGTTTGAGTAACTCGCGAAAACTCAGACCAGTCATCTTGATGGCTCGTGTTACTTCGTCGAAAGTATCCCATTGTAGTACGTCTGATGCTCATCGAGAAGGGAATACGTTTTCACGCTGTGAGACTCGAAGGATTGGATGTAAGTTGAGTACTCTCTCTACTTCGCGGTGTATGAAACACACATCTCAAATGGTAATATCGATGAGAGGCGGAAGAATAAATGAATTGCCAGCATCGAGCAAGTGAGATAAAACGGAGGTTGCGAACTGGTACAAGTTACACACAGGACTATACACACGGCAACGGTTTGTCGGCTACCTAGGGTGAAGAGGTTGGCAGAACGTTGATTAGGCATCCATCATCGATCTTGTCTAGTTCCATGTCCATGTTCAGACCCATTCTTCGCAGGAGACCAGCTCTGGATGCAATGGCCCAATGACGAAAAGATAAAATGAGGAATGGTATCTCCCTCCAATACGAATTCCTTGAATATCTACAGGCACAACATTAACATTAACAAAGAAGGAGAAAGTCCAGTAGGAAGTGCGCCTCTAACACCGGAAAACAAAAACAAATCCTCTATGCTACCGCTCATTTGTTGTGTATCAACAAGTTATGGATAGAGTCCCAATGGTCGGAGTCAACGTATCTAGCAGAAGACGGGATCAGTATGATATCAAAGCATCAGAGAAAAAAAATCGTCACTTACATGTACGTCATGCTGCTTCTCAGACTTGACATGATGCTCTCGGGGTGCCAGCGGAAAATATACATGACAAAGGCCCAGCTGAGACTGGCGAAGACGGCCCATGCATTCTCTCTGATCTTTGTCCGGGCTTCTGGCGTAATCAGCGACGAGAGTGGGTGCATATCGGGCTCGATCGCCAGCTTGGCCAGAGCCAGCGCCACTCGAGCAAAGACGTAGATGACGATCTGCTGGCTGATACTGCCAGAATTGCGTCCGAACACAACATATCCGCCCAGCAAGCCCGCGACAAAGGTATCATATCGGCCCTCTTTTCCGCTATTCAAGTATTTCAGGGCAAACAATGTGCTCTTGTATATCGTGGCGAACGTCGCAAGGTTACGGGCGTGCTGTTGTGTGGCCTTGAGGACCAGTTTGATCTTCTCACGGAAGCTAGATACAATGTTGTGTCAGTATGATCCCCAGCGAACAGGAAAAGGACAGTACTCACGTTCCCGACCGATAGAGGAAGATCATGCTACAGAAGGAAATTCATCAGTATTCCGACCTGCGCTACTTCATATCATAACCATTCGCTGAGACTGCTTACACCAGGGCGTGCGGAAAGCGCACTTTGGCACCGTAGATGGCACCATTGCGGGCAGCTTTGACGAGGGCGAAAAGAGAAGCGAGGTCAGGGTTCAGCACAAGCGCATCCAGTTTGTCCTGTATCCAAGAATCAGCAGGAGCCTTGAAACGTCCGTGTGGAACGCCATCTACCATAATCGAAGCCATTGCATCCATCGCGGCCGCGACCTCGGCTGCAGTCTACTCAGCAGCAGACCTGAACTGAACAGCGTCGTCGCGTCGTCGTGATCATGTGTTGAGCAAGCCAAGTATCGACTGGCACCAATCGACTCGCAGGAAAATTGGTATGAATATAAAAGAAGAATAATTCAAATATCTGGCAGCTTCATGGCGATGTTTTGGTCGGTTGGAATCAATCGGGAAACCTCGTCCCATCCCACCGGATCGACCGCGCATCCTCGGCATGTGAGAATCCCATTCCCGCTGTCTTCCCCGGCACAACGTCACCGCTCACGTGATTCTATTCTTGCCTGAGGCATCAACATCGCGTCGTCAATGAACATTTCCTTGTTCCTAAGTACAGTCCAGCTCCGACATGTCTTTATAGCTTAACCCACACATACATTCCTCGAAATTTCCCTATTATTGTCTAGATCTTATCTATTGAGTAATTACATCATTCTTCATCCTCATCAATCCCGTCTTTGTGGAATAATCCAATTGTCATCGTCCCTATTGTTACATTCATATCTCACTAGTAATAATATACCTACCTACTACATACATCCACTCAGCATGGGTCCAAGACTCACCCAAGCTCAACGCGAGCAGATCACCGCCGCGCTGTTCCGCCAGGAACCGTACCCGGAAATATGCGCCAAATTCAACATCTCCGACCGGAATCTGCGGCGCATTGCACATTGTCTGCGGACGTATGGCACCACGATGCCTCCCAAGCAGGAACCGGCCAAGCCGATGGGTCGACCGAGGAAGATGAACGATGAAATGGTTGAAGTACGTACTTCGTCATGAAAACTATTGCCATACGCCAATTTCTTGATTTTTATGGGCTTCGATTCCACTATCATGTCATCTCTCTCTCCTTTCTTTTACGCAATATAGATCAACGTCAATGAAGCTATTTCAATATTCCACAAGTTTAATATATCCACAGATTCTGTGAATTCTACTCGACAACACATTAACGAGAGATGACTTCCAGGAACTGCGCCGATATGTCGAGACACATCCCCTCGCGGGACTCAAAGACATCCAGGCGCATCTGCAGAGTAAATTTCAGTTCGACACCGGCCGCGCGTTGATCTCGCGCCGCTTGCGGGAGATGGGCTACTCGCTCAGCATCATCTCGCGGGGCGTCACCTCCGTGGAGAAGGACAACCTGCCCCTGCTCACGCGGGAAGACACCCAGCGGCTGCTCATGGACCCGAGCTCGAATGGGATCATCAGGACAGGGTCCGGATCGGTGTATGCGTGGTTGAGGACGTCTGTACCGGTGCCGCGTCGTGCGCCGACGAAGAAGACGCAGCAAGCTGTTGCGACACCCGCAGCTGCAGCCACACCAGCGCCAGCTCCAGCTACCACAGAACAGGGGCAAGACCTGCCCTTGAATCACGCAAGCTTTGCTCCAGAGGGTACGGAACAAGCTCAGGGACAGAGTCAAGGCCAGACACCTGCCCCGACGGAATCGCCTTCGGTCATTGACAGCGGAGAGTCGACTCCGGCTGCAGCGCAACAAGTATGACGCCTGTCACCGCGCAGGCAGGGTTGGTCATAATTGGGAATAGGAGCTGGAGAGAAAGGGGTTAATATCAAATCATTTTACTTGCTTTCATTTTATTAATATTATCCGTGTATACAAATCTGGTCGATATCTTGGTCTGTGAGAATATTTTGGATATGCGTGTTGCCAGGATTAATTATCTACGGAGTCAGGGCGGGAAAAGTTACTTGTTAGATTGAATGCAAAACTTGAGAAATATAAGAAATATGTCCAAGCGTCTTGTACCAACGTAATCATCGTAGCTGAAGAAAGAAAAGAAAGAGGAAAAGAAACCAACCGATACCATCCTCAACGCCAAATTGAACATAGTATGAAACAATCACACGACGCACAATTTTACGTCTTTTTTCAGCTCGTCCGTTGTCTTTTCCTGCCCTCATCTCCCGAAACTTCGTCCACATCCATCATATCCACATCCGAGCCGTCATCATCCGAATCAACGCCCGCCCGTCTCTTCAGCCCCTTCATCTTCCTCGTCTGCAGCTTGCTCAGATCCTGCTTGCCGAGGTGCACACGACCGATCTTGTCGCCGATCGCGTCCATGCCGATGTTCTTCTTTGTCTTGGCCTCCTCGTTCGGCCGCTTGCCCTGCTTCATCGCCTCCTTCATGACGTCCGGATCCGCGAGGCGCACGCGGCCGACCCGGAAGTCGAATTTGGGGCCAATCTCGTCGAGCTCGACGCGGGGCAGTTTGTGGCCGCTCCGCCGCGTGCGGATCTTGTACCATCGCAGGTGGATTACCGGGTTCAGGCCCTCGCCTGCTGGCTCCTCCGCCGCAACCATCATCATGTACTGCAGTCCCTCGACGTCTAGCTTGTCGGCCTCTTCGCCCTTGAACATGTCCAGGAAAATGCTCTTGATCATCTGATACGTCCCCGACGTCGCATCGTCCCAGATGCTGCCGGCGAAGAGGATCATGGGCCGCAGCCCGATCCCGATGTGCATCTTCAGCGCGTTGGTCGGCGTGACGGGTTCGCCGTCCGGCTGCGGCAGAAGCAGCAACTCGACCATCTCCATCACCTTAGCATTGTAGATTCGGGCTAGAGTCAGGCAGTTGGGCCGCTTCTTGTTGCTGCTGCCGAACGCGACGATGCCGCACTCATTCTTGGTGGCCAGGAACTCCAGGCTCTCGGTGCTCTCGAACGGGTGGATGTTGTCGTTCTTCCGGTTGAACAGCACCGAGTGCGGGTTCGTCAGGCTGTGGAAGGTCTTGAGGACGGTGTTCAGCGGCACGGGGCACTTGGTGCCGTGCAGCAGGAGCGTGCGCTTCGGCGGCTCGATAAGCTGAGGCTCCCGCTTCTTGAGGATGCGGGCCGCGCGGGCATTTTTCGGTTTTCTGAGCAGGAGACAATTTAGCATTCAACCGTTTCGGGTGATGCAATTGCATCTGATTTCTTCGGGTCAAGAACTTACACTTCTCGGAGCATCGTGGCTGTTCTCGTGCTTTGTGTGACGAGTGGTGTCTGCAGAGTATGATGGTGACTTTTTGGTGTTAGAAAAAAGTTTTGGGCATTTCTTGGCAGGTTCCCCGACGCTGCCTTATCGATAAGCTTAATCTTTGCTCCAATCAGACCTGCAATCTGCAATCCCTTTTCAAGTATTCTATGGCAGGGAAGGGGGAAAAAAACAAGGACAGCTGTTAATTAGGATACCATTGACCTCTGCCGGAAAGTGTTGGAAGAGACATTGATACTCCAGGTCCGCAGACAACTTTTGGCGGTACGGAAGGAGAAACCAACCGACTTGACTTCAATCTTGTAGCGTGCCGCTGGGGATGCCGAGAGCGCTATCAACTACACTCAATTGAAAACATAATAATTACGCTCGCAGCTTATCTCTAGAAAAAGATCTCCCAGACCAGGTCTTACCTATCTATCACTTCAGGATCTGCGAGTCTCTGCCGCGCTTAAGAAGGCGACACTGGAAGGAATCTGAGTGCTTAGCCCTGGGCGTCAATAATATATAGGAGTATTGCCAATCCCCTTTCCCACCAAACGGCACCAACGAATGAGACTGGAACATAATTGACTGTTCACTCGATAGAGTGTCCGTTCTTCTTCTAGCGCCAAAGAGTACTGTAATGTACGTATTTAGAGACAAGGTTCATGGCGCGCTATATCTCTTCTCGTAAAACTAGATCCAATCAATGGAGCACTAATATATGACCTGAGATAGGCAAAGCGCTGATGATTATTGAGCCAAAAGGAGAAATAAACGAGAGAAAAAAAAAGAACAAAGAACGAAGAGATGGATACCAGCCAATTGAAGTCTTATTTGCATGCTGCAAGACACCCTAGAACGCCTCAGCACTTACTACAACACCTTCCTCAGCTTACTCCCATACTGCTAATAGCATTTGTCATTATTGTCTCATTGGAGATTCGCACCACAATAGCCTTTCCTGTGTCCAGTGAATTGCTGAGCCGAACTTGGAATCCAGACAGATCTTCCAGTGTTCAATTATGGGTGAATCAAGGTCTACACGTACCAGAGCTAGTCTTGTATCCTGAGCGTGATATCTGGTCAATACTTCTATCAACATTGCTCATGTCTCGTGTTATTCTCTGTGTGATAGTTCTCGGATTTGGGACATCCAACTGGCATATTGTCCAGGAGATCAGGCTTCCTTTGTTTTTCTTTTGTCAACGATCTCCCCCGGCGCAAGCCATATTCATTGACTTCCTCACCTCCCCTCCATCCATTTTGTTCCTTATGAGTCTGATCCCCATTTTTAGTTGTCTTAGTTCCTCTCACTAGCCGTCAATATACTGATCAGATTCTCAGCATCTTCTACTTCCTTGTCCTGCTTCACCGGCGCTGTCGACTTCCGTATCCTCCACTAGCCGGTATCGTCTTTAAACAGCTTGTCATATCTCCAGTCAACGACTTCCAAGATGGCCTCGACAATTGGCCTTCACGTCGCCATGTACAACGGCGGTGGTCTGTTCCGACACTGGGGCCTTTTCATCGATGCAGTTAAAGACGAGGACAAAACCGTGCTTCACGCCATGGGTTCAGACGGGAGGTTTCGATTTGAATCAAGCAGCGGTGTCAATAACCGTTTTAGATGGTTTTGCACCGAAATGGTAATTTTTCACGCCCTCCCCACATACGCCTCCCAAAGGGTGGCCCTCCTCTTGCCTAAGAGTTCTCAGCCTGCTGAAGATGTCATCTAACTGGTGTTGCACGGAGAGTTTCCCTTCATGTGACAGCTTCGGCCACGCTTCTGTCAATGTCATTGACGGGATGTAGGACATGAAAATAGCAGTGAAAGGCCCAAATTCGATAAGGCCATGAGGTCTGGGGGCAGGAATATCTGGCGCTCGCTCTGCAAGATACTGCATTGATGTGTACTCTGTATAGTCCCCATTTGCGTAAGGACTGTGGCAACGATTTCATCGCTACACTTGACAACAACACCTCGCACGGGATTCTCCCAGAGCTTTGGCGAATCCCAGAGCAGCTGCCTCAAGGATAGTACAAGTGATCGCTTGAGGTCTTCTAAGCCAGTTGATAATTCGGAATACCGCGCAAGCAAGCTGGTCACCTGATGTGACAATGGAAACACGATCGTGGCTGTCTCAGCGTGGTCAAGACGGGTTCTGAATTCGGGAGGAACTGGGTTCACAATCTTAGGGTGTGCTGTGCTAGAACGAGCTGCCACTCGCATCCGTCGAGCATAATTTTTGGGAAAAATAGAGAGCAAGTCGACTTCAGGATCCGCATTGAGTAGAACCTGGAGTGCCTCGATTGTTCTGTAGTTAAGCCTGGCTGCATCTGATTCCAGCATGCGAAATTGCGCCTCCTCATGTCTTCGACGGTATGATTCAGGAATCAAAGAAATCAAATCAGCCGCCGGATTTTTCTGGAGGGCTTTCTCGAATTCTCGCATAAGATCTCAATTGCATTGGGCCGCGGCAGTATCATCCACTGAGGCGACTAATTCGACTCGGTTCTCAGCCGAACATTCGGCCGTCACGGTGGCGGTATTCATGTCTCTCAACCAAAATTGTTTTGAAGTTTTACGCGTCTGAGGTGATTGTCAGTTTGTCAGTTAATGGCGAGCAGAAAGCTGGGAGAGAACGTTGCATCTTAGGCCTCGCGTACGGAAAGTCAACAAAAGGTAAGCACGACTTGATACCCAGGTAAGGTTACTGTAACGTTCCACTGGAGTTGAGTTCCCGTAGTTGACGTCAGAGCCAATAAAATGCCTAAAATGCCCTGTGTCTATTAAGTGCCTCAGGCCGCCCGTATGGCAGTCAGGTGACCACTTCTTGTCTTCCCTCGTCTTCTTTCTTTCAGTAGTTTCGTCTCTTCTCCTCTGTTTTAGCCTGGTATCATGAAACACAGTGCACCAGCCCAAGCTGTGTCCCTTCGGAACTGTAGAAGTCACAGTGGATGCATGGTGAAACAGCTAGGGTTTTGGCCGGGCCTACTGAAACAACGCTTGTCGTAACTATAGAGGCCACGATCCTGAAGCCCAAACCTTCTTAATTATATTATACGTGCGCTTTTAAATCACTTGCAGAACTCCTTCCTTTCAGGTACGCGTTTCGATATAGTTATCGTTCATGCTAGGAGGTACTACCCCGTCGGTGGACCGAGATAATAATATATTTGCGGTTCTCCCTGACAAAACACGAATGACTTCTAACTGTGATGAGACTGAACGAGATCGATTTACGACAGCCGGGGTCGACAGAAAAGAGTTTCTTATTATTGGCTATACGGAGTAGTAGAGCTTAAATTAATTGACAGAATGGTTTGATATCACACCCCCGGGTCCTTGTATGATTTAGGTATCTAGTTACAGAGCTTGCAAGGTCCAGCCAGCCGGGCTGAGAAAATGCCGAAAGTTCGGGCATAGTTGACGACGCAGGGGTTCGTTAAACGTTTCCTGCTATCTATCAACCATAGCATCATAACCTTTTCTCCTTTTTGTTCTGTACAAACTTTCTTCCTGTCTTTCTCTCGCTCGTTAAATTCATTTCTTTTTCAATAAATTGCTTATTGTATTTATTGTTTATTTCTGCTATCCAATAATTGTTATTAGTATTATTATCATCCCCGACAATCGTTTATTTCAGTACCTCCCATCCCCTGGTGGGATAGTTTCGCGATTCAATTCTTTCCCGCCAATCGGTGCCGATTTCTTACAGTTACAGCTCATCTCGAAGAACTTCCGAATCCATTCTCTATAATCAGTGAAAGAAGAACGAAGAGACGATGCGGCGAAGAAGAAATGTCTGTGAAATTGCAGTCCTGCTGTGGCTAGGGATCTTTCAGGTAACGGGCCTGATCGATGATAAGTTGGAAAGAAGAAAATTAATATCGAGACAAGGGAGTGGCCGGTGCTCAAGCTCCGTTCGCGAATAACACCGTGGTGAATGCGAAAGCCACAGTCGCAGGATCCAACGGCACTCAGACAACCGTACAGACAACCGTAAAGTACGCTGTCTCCGACAAAAAAAAACACCTCGTGAGACGTACAGCTGACATTTGCATATAGTCCATTCGCCGGAACTATACGTCCATTGAACCCAGCAACTGCAACTCCACAGACAAGTACGCAAGCAGTCGCATCCCCGAGCTCGAGTAAGTCGCTGGTTCATAAATGCATGGAAGCATAGAGTTGGCTGTAAGCATGCTGATAACGTCCAAGGTCCGTCTCAACAGGCCGCTCAGAGCTCGCCGACTCCAGCCGCAGTAGTGCCAATTGAAATAATCCCGGATGGTCCTAACGGTATGGTCTCTCCCTGTCAACGAGTTCAATGATACTAACTAATTGACAAGCTGGATTGATCCCCGTGATAGTGGTGACCCCTGGGGCTGCCCAGGGAGCTACCACGATAGTCGATGGTCCAGAAACCATAATTGTTGGGCCTGGTTCAAGTCAGCAAACCACGCCGGCGGCTGGCGCAGCCAGCTCTATGTTCACTCCTGCCGTCGCACTGTCAAACTCAGTCGTCACCCCTCTCGCTGCAACAGCTAGTTCTATCGTGACTCCTGCTGGTAGTGCTGCAAGTTCTGCTCCAGCAGCAGCTACCGGCGGCGGATCCAGCTCTGTTGCTACGTCTGCCGTCGCACTGTCAAGTTCAGTTGTCACCCCTATCGCTGCAACATCCAGTTCTATTGTGACTGCTGGTAGTGCTGCAAGTTCTGCTCCTGCTGCTGCCAGCGTTGGATCCAGTTCTATTGTCATTCCTGCCGTTGCAGCGTCAAATTCGGTTGTCACCCCAGCCGCTGCCGCAACTAGCTCTATTGCGACTCCAGCTGCTAGTGCTGTAAATTCTGCTCCGGCTGCGGCTGCAGCTGCAGACACTGATCCGTGCGAGTGTTCCTGTCAGTGTCCTTACGCCGCATTCAACGTGCCGGTTGCCAACCCAGCTGTCGCTGCAACATCCTTCACCGCAGCGCAACCTCGTCCATCAAGCCAAAGCACGAGCTCTACATTGAGCACGTTAATGACAGTGGCAGCACAGACAACCACTTCGCCAGCAGTAATTTCAACGAGTTCATCCACGACAACCACTGCGTCAGCAGCTTCGACGAGCTCGTCCACGACCACCACTGTCGATGCATCCGCCCAAGCAGCACTTGCAAGTTCACAAGCCTCCAGCGAAACAAGCGCGCAAGCCGCCTCGACTTCATTTTCGTCGTCCTCAATGACCTCTGTTCCCGAGTCCACAACCACCTCTGCACCCCAATCAGAGCCTGTCAATATCAACACCGTCGCGTTCTACTCTGCCTTGACGATCAAGTTTGGAGGATAAAGCACATATTGTCACACATTGTCGAAATATTAATTAATGTTTTTCAGAAGGGCAGAGAAGGCTGCACAATGTTGTAGGGTGGTATTCGCAATTCGTGGCCAGGAGGCTATCTTGACTAGATCATTGTAATCAAGTGTTGTTTTCGTCAAGTGTATGTTAATGCAGTTAGCAGTCGTAGATTCCTCGAGAAACAAACGGCAGACAATATCCTTCTGGTGTTCAACTACGACAGGTGTCGTTTTCGACGTGGCCGAGGGGACAGTGACTTATTCATGTTGAATCGAGTCGAGCTTTCTTAGCCCTCCGCTTCATCTCTCGTTTCGAGAGTGGCTTCTCAATCTCGCCTACCGGACCCTCAGATTCTAGAGACGCCTTTCTTTTCAGACTGTCCGCATTATTCTCGAGATTTGATGTCGGCTTTTTTCCTGTAGTCGCTTTCTGATCCTGTCCTTTGACTTCTGCAGTCTGCTTTTCTCCGCCGTGTATCACGTCCACTACACCTCGCCAACTGGTTCGTTTGAGACTCGCCAATGCGACTACCTTCCGAGCCTCCTCACACACAGCCTCCTTCCCGCGTTCCTGCGATAGGCCCCAGACACAGGCCAGGTTAACTACGTCCATTGGTGCACGCACTGCGAGGGCCCTCTTTGCCTCGCTGGAAATAATGATGCCTCTTCCTCGCGTGGCTCTGATGAGTGCCATGGCGTTGCCTATCAGATTCCGTCGCGCCTCCAGGCCACTGCCTGTCACTCCGGGGCTATAGCATATCTCAAATCGAATCCCCCTTGCGATAGCTGCCGCAAGGGTTTTTAATTTGAAATGATATGGCAATCGAACCGAGAGATCAAGGGAGATGAGGTCACAGTCGAGATTGTTGCATGCGTTCAGCAAAGATTTTTCATTTGTTGGTCGTAGCGCAACGAGGGAGTATAATTGGGCGAGATTTGCAAGACGCTGATTCTGCGATGGATCCGACAGTGTGAGATTGATGCGGGTTAGCAAGGTGAGCGACTTGGGAGCATTCGCAGGCAATGGTGGAGGTGCAATGTTGGCGGGAAGTTTTCCCGTTACAGTCTGCGAAAGAGCGACAGTCGTGTAACCCACTGCAGATTCAGTCAGTCTATCAATTTCCATACTCATTGTCTATTTCACACCCAAGAAAGAAAAAAAAAGTAATCCCACAGCTCCAGATTTGGAGGGTTCCACATACGTTCGGCGAGAAAATTCAGGGTATTAGATATTTCGGGGTCATCGGGAGAGTAGGGGACATTCAGGTCATAAAACATCTTGAAGCACCATCAACTGACCACTGGCACTTCTGCCTCCCTACAATCCGTATGACTCGTTGAGATTTGAGATTTGTGCGAAGGGATTGTTGCGTCAATCCAGCTGTTGTCCAAGAATGGCAATCCACCCAAAATCCAGCGGAACAATCCTTTATCCGGCGCCGCTCTCTTCCCGCCCAATAGAATCGAAGCGTGTGAGGAAAGCTTTGCGTTTGTGCCCGCCCGGCGAGAACACCCCGTGACCTGGGCTGTCGTCCAACGGTCTTATGATAAATGATCACCTTTACCAAAACACAAACAACCTTTGATTCTCTACCCCGCGTTTTCTAATCCAGAGGCATCGCTGCTGTTCGGTGTGGGCATCTTTCCCCCGCCTTGCAGTTCGCGTATCCTCCTCTCCTCCCAAGATATTTGTTTTCTTCGTGCGCCGTGGGTTGATTTCGTCTACCCCGCTTTACGCAATTTGACGGAGTAGCCCAATTGTGGGCGGATCTCGGCTCAACGCCCCCAAGATGGCACGCGTATACGCAGATGTCAACGCACACATGCCCAGGTCGTACTGGGATTATGACAGCGTGAATATTTCCTGGGGTTCTTTGGAGAACTACGAGGTCGTGCGGAAGATTGGTGAGTGATCCATCGGCGGTGAAAATGCCGCAGCCTCGTGGACAGACACGATAAGGCTGCACAGAATGCTGATTGTGAACAACAGGTCGCGGAAAATACTCCGAAGTGTTCGAGGGCATTAATGTTGTGAACTACCAGAAATGCGTCATCAAGGTGTTGAAGCCGGTCAAGAAGAAGAAGATCAAGCGTGAGATCAAGATCCTCCAGAACCTTGCGGGCGGGCCCAACGTGGTGGCGCTTTTGGACGTTGTCCGAGATAGCCAGAGCAAGACGCCGAGTCTCATTTTCGAATACATCAACAATACCGATTTCAGGACGCTCTACCCCCGCTTTGTCGACTACGATGTCCGGTACTACATGTACGAGTTGCTTAAGGCGCTGGATTTCTGCCACAGCAAGGGCATCATGCACCGCGATGTCAAGCCTCACAATGTGATGATCGACCACGAAAAGCGCAAGGTTTGTACATGTCCCTCTTCGGCTGTCTGTGGAAGATGTTAATCCTCTTTAGCTTCGATTGATCGATTGGGGTCTGGCGGAATTCTACCACAAGGGCACAGAGTACAATGTCCGCGTCGCGTCAAGGTACTTCAAGGGACCCGAGCTGTTGGTTGATTACCAAGAATACGATTACTCCCTGGACATGTGGTCGCTGGGTGCCATGTTCGCCTCGATGATCTTCCGCAAGGAACCGTTCTTCCACGGAAACAGTAACACCGACCAACTGGTCAAGATTGCCAAGGTTCTGGGTACTGAGGAGCTTTTCGAGTATCTTGACAAGTATGATATCGAGCTAGATTCACAGTACGACGATCTCCTGTCACGCTACCCCAAGAAGCCGTGGCATTCCTTTATCAATGCGGAGAACCAACGCTTTGTGAGCAACGAGGCCATCGACTTCCTCGACAAGCTGCTCAGATATGATCATGCGGTATGTTGTTTTCCTCTTTTCTGAACGCTGAGGGCCGTCGACTGATCTCTCCCGTAGGAGCGTCTAACTGCGAAGGAGGCGATGGCTCATCCCTACTTTGACCCTGTACGTGCTGCCCAGAGCGGGCAGAACCAGAACAATGCTGGTGCTTCGCACTCCTAAGATCTCCAGGGGACGGCAGCCTTTCTCGCCATTCAAGGGGCTTCACTGGAGACACTCGCTTCCGTCAAGCTGCGAGCACGCCGTTATTGCTGCATGGCATTGAGGAACGAAATATCGATTAACTTTTCTTTTTCGTTCCTAGCTCTCGAGGATGGGAGCAATTTAAGGGAGGGTTGGGAGCGGTGGCACTGACAATGATGGCTCGTACCACCCCCACCAGCCCGTTTCCGGATGATCAATGGAATGCTTCACGAGGATCATAAGCCCAAGAACATACCCAGTGAATCTACTTTTGCGAATATGGAGTTGGAACCATGCTACATGCATGGTCACCCCATGTCTCCATGTGATACCTCGGTCTCGTGTTTCTCGATGATTTCCAGAGTAGCCCTTGTTACTCTCCACTCTACATATTTCACGGCTTGCGTACACCATATTTCCTTTAGCCCTGTTGATTTATAAATGGCTCAGATTGAGGTGTTTGGGGGATACTGTTAGTTTCCTTTTCATTCCGTTCTTTGAATAAAAACAGCTCGAATTCTGTGAGATAGGCTAAGGTGTTGGCGTGGTTTTTTTTTTCTTTTTCCTTTCTATTTTGTGCAAAGTCTGAAATAAATAAATACATATTAATTGTCTTTAGCATTGATTTGAATAGCATGCGCCCCAATGCTTAATCATTTAGATCTTTCGTAGTTCTAGTGATAATTTGTTACTTTTACAGTGTTCCAACCTTGACTCATCATGGAAAAGGGGGCGGATGAGTCATTGCTGCACCAGCTGTCGATGCAGTGAGAATGCAGTACAGATAAAAGTCTCCCATTGATAGTTTTCCCAATGGACAATTGCTATCTTCTTCCTGAGCTTCTCGTTGGGAATTATCTTGCGTTCCATCTGTGACCCAGTGTATGCACGTGATCTGACTCACTGCGGCCGATTTTGTTGCCGTCTCAGGGAAACGATTTGGTGCCGCAACCTGCTCGCTCTCTTTGCCATCGACCCAGCTGGTTAGGTAAGTTGCAGCATTTGGTTCTTCTACACTCAGCCTGTCTCCACAATCCCGCCTCTCTGCCATTGGCCCCGCACCGACTAACGCTCATCGACTCATTGCCAGGCAAAAATTCCCTGCCCGCGGAGCTCATACAAAATCTTCCTGCGCCACGTTCTTTCCGTAGTCGCGCTTTCGCAACAGCGGTGTTCAAAATAATCCTCCGCAGACTTGTGGCGCGTCCGGCGCCTTGGAGAATCGGATCTCCGTTTTTACACGTCTCCAGAATGTCGCAGACATCTGCGCCTCAGAATTCTCGTGAGTGCTAGGACCCCGCTTTGCAGCCCGCCAGGCGGAGGGTGCCCCTCTTTTAGGTTCTACAGAATGAAACATGTATGCTGATACTGAAATCCTGAACCAGAGGGCGAGCCCACGACTCCTCTGCCTGAGGGCGTTCCTACCGGAAATGAATCGGGCAATCACGTTCTTGATGCCGCGAAAAGCGGCCCCGAAGGCCAACAGCAGGGTGAGAAGGACGCATCGGAACAGCCGGCCGGAAAGGTGAAGAGTGAGAAAGAATGTACGTTCTGTCGTGCTATATCTCTTGATTGGACTCCATTGGTACAGACTGTTTCTAGACTTTACGGCTAAACATTCTATGCGCAGTGGAACGAGAACGCCGCAAGGCCGAAAAGGCGAAGAAGTTCGCAGAGAAACAGGCCAAAGCGGCTGCTGCAAAGCCGGCACAGCCCAAGTCCACGGAGAAGAAGCCAAAAGTCGAGAAGGAAAAGACCACTGACGCCTACGATCCCAAGACCATCGAATCGGGTAGATACGAATGGTGGGAGGAGCGCGGCTTGTTCAAGCCCCAGTTTGATGAAGATGGCAACGTCAAGAAAGAGGGCGCCTTCGTTATGGTCTGCCCGCCGCCCAATGTCACCGGTTCTCTGCACATGGGTCACGCCCTGATGCAGGCGCTGCAAGACACTATGATCCGTTGGCAAAGAATGAAAGGCAAGACCACCCTGTGGCTTCCTGGAACGGACCATGCCGGTATTTCGACGCAGAGCGTGGTTGAGAAGATGTTGTGGCGAACTGAGAAGAAGACTAGGCATGATCTCGGTAGACCAGCTTTCACTGAGAAGGTTTGGCAGTGGAAGGACCAGTATCACGCAAGTATCAAGAATGCGCTGAGGAGAATGGGAGGTTCGTTTGACTGGAGTCGCGAAGCCTTCACGATGGACCAGAACTTCTCTGCAGCGGTGACGGAAACGTTCGTCCGACTCCACGAGGAGGGGATCATTTACCGTGCCAACCGTCTTGTCAACTGGTGTGTGGCTTTGAACACGTCCCTGTCGAATCTTGAGGTCGAGAACAAGGAAATTGAAGGACGTACCCTGCTGGATGTGCCTGGTTACGACAAGAAGATTGAGTTCGGTGTGATCACTCATTTCTGCTATGAGATCGACGGCACCAACGAGAGGATTGAGATTGCGACCACTCGTCCGGAGACGATGCTCGGAGACAGTGGTATCGCTGTCCACCCCAACGATAAGCGTTACCAGCACCTGATTGGCAAGAAGGCCCGGCATCCTTTCATTGACCGCCTTCTCCCCATCGTCGCCGATGACAAGGTTGACCCCGAGTTCGGTACTGGTGCCGTGAAGGTCACGCCCGCCCACGACTTCAACGACTTCGTCCGTGGAAAAGAGCACAATCTCGAATTCATCTCGATCATGAATGATGATGGTACCTTCAATGAAAATGCCGGTCCCTTTGCCGGTATGAAACGGTTCGATGCACGTTACAAGGTGATTGAGGCACTGAAAGAAAAGGGCCTCTACGTCAAATGGGAGCACAACCCAATGAAGGTCCCACGATGTGCCAAATCCAACGATATCATCGAGCCTATTCTGAAGCCACAATGGTGGATGAAGATGGAGAGTCTCGCGGAACCCGCAATCAAGGCGGTTGAGAATGGCGAGATCATCATCCGGCCTGAATCGGCTGAAAAGAACTACTTCCGCTGGATGAGAAGCATCACTGACTGGTGTTTGTCCCGACAACTGTGGTGGGGTCACCAGGCTCCCGCCTACTTCATCCAGCTTGAGGGACAGAAGGGCGATGACAGTGACGGCAACCTGTGGGTGACGGGTCGCAATGAGGAAGAAGCTTACCAGAAGGCCGCAGCGAAGTTCCCAGGACAGAAGTTCACACTGAAGCGAGACCCAGATGTGCTGGACACCTGGTTTTCGTCTGGTCTCTGGCCTTTTGCCACTTTGGGATGGCCTAACAAGACCCCGGACCTGGAGAAGTTATACCCAACGGCTGTTCTGGAGACGGGTTGGGATATCCTGTTCTTCTGGGTCGCCCGAATGATCATGCTGGGCATTAAGATGACTGGCAAGGTCCCCTTCAGAGAGGTCTACTGCCACTCTTTGATCCGAGATTCAGAAGGCCGGAAGATGTCTAAATCCTTGGGCAATGTCATCGATCCTCTGGATGTCATGGAAGGCATTGAGCTTCAGAAGCTGCATGACAAGCTCCTTACCGGTAACCTTGCAGAGAAAGAAGTTGCTACCGCTATGAAATACCAGAAGAAGGCCTTCCCCAAGGGCATTCCGGAATGTGGTGCGGATGCTTTGCGTTTCTCGCTGGTGGCCTACACCACTGGTGGTAAGTTTCCATTTCCTCGAGGTTCCAGATAGCATGGTTCGTCTGACGAAAGCTCTGTAGGAGGTGATATCGCATTCGATGTGCTGGTGATTCACGGATACCGACGATTCTGTAACAAGATTTACCAGGCTACCAAGTACGTACTTGGCAAGCTGGGCGATGACTTCAAACCTCACGCCGCCCCTACCAAGGCCGGCCGTGAGTCACTTGCGGAACGGTGGATTCTTCACAAGTTCAACACGGCTGCCAAGGAAACCAACGAGGCTCTTGAGGCCCGTGAGTTTTCCGTTGCGGCGTCGACTGTTTACCAGTACTGGTACAGCCAGCTCTGCGACGTGTTCATCGAGAACTCGAAGTCCCTGCTCCAGCCCGATGCTCCGGCTGAGGTGCAAGAATCCGCTAAGCAGACTCTCTACACCGCTCTCGAGGGAGCCTTGACGCTGATCCATCCGATCATGCCGTTCATCACCGAGGAACTCTGGCAGCGTCTGCCCCGCCGACCAGGCGACAAGACGGAGTCCATCATGTATGCCAGATACCCCGAATACAACCCGGCGTTCGACGACAAGGCTGCGGAGACCGCCTACGAGCTGGTCCTCAACACGTCCAAAGCAATCCGCTCCATCCTGGTCCAGTATGACGTCAAGACCAAGGGCGACATTATCATCCAGGCCCACGACCCCGTCAGTCACCAGACCATCTCGGAGGAGGTCACCAGCATCAAGTCGCTGGGTGGCAAGTACGTGGGAGAGATCACGGTGCTCAGCCCTGAGAACAAGACCCGTCCAGCGGGATGCGTCGTGTCCCCCGTTGGGGCTCAAGCTGCCGTCTACCTCAAGGTGTCGAAGGAGGTTGCGCTGGAGCAAGAAGAGAAGGCGAAGATCAACCTCCAGAAGGCGCAGGAGATCGTCCGCAAGCAGCAGAGCATTATCAACTCCGCTGGCTGGCGCGAAAAGGTCAAGCCGGAGGTGCAGGCTGCAGAAGAGAAGAAGCTCCGCGACGCCGAGACCGAAGCGGCTCTCATTGAGGAGCAGATCCGAGAACTGGAGAGGTTGCGTCTTGAGGTCTAGATATCTACCTATATAACCAGCAGAGCAATGTAGCTGTTGTAGCGCATTAGATAGGATGCAGATATTCAATACAGATGTTTTCCTTTCGTTCTGCACTTTGAATCATGTCTAGCTAGTGACTTTGCATATATGCTCTGAGAATCCGTCCCTCAGAGTATATATAAACGAGCGATAATCACAAGTGTTACTCACCTACCCATTGTCAGCGGTTGAGAGTCAATCACCCTAACTATTGAATCTATACACCAGTCATTTGTACCCGATAGTGATCTTCATTCAACAAGAGATATAATTAGGGATTATTTATTCCAAACATTTCCTGTCCTGCAGGTAAAAAGGCAGAAAACCTCTTCTTATCATCAGGTCAACCGTATTATTATCATTAGCATTTATTACTTCTGTCTAAATCTCCTCCAGAATCTCAATCCAACCCTGTTCCTGTGTCTGGTATGAAGATCATCATCTCCTTCTCCTTCGAAGCTATTTTCGTCATCACTATCAACAGGCGGTTCCCGGGGCGTAAGCCACTTGTGTCGGGGAATCTCTCCCAATTTGGTGCCGCCGGAGTCGATGGATAGGATGGAAACTCTGTTGTTATTATTGTAGTTGTTGTTGCTGCTTTTGGGAATGTCCTGTCCCTGTTCTGGGAACGTCGTCCCCCGTGGTAATTGCTGCTGTGGGTGCGTCGAGGGAGGCGATTGAGAAGAGGGATTATTTGATGGTAGGGCTGTGGACGATGGACGATCAGGAGATGATGAAGCTGGAAGAGAGCCTGAAGTGGGGTACTTGGCACTATTGTTGTTGGCCTTTAGGGAATTACGCTGCCTTCTCTTTGATATTGTTGCACTTGTGGTCCTTTCCTGAGTCCTCGAGATGGCTGATGTGATCACCGTTACTGACGAGGAGGAACCATTTCTGGACCGAACCCACGCACCACGCACAACTTCTGGACGCGGATGATTCTTTGAACCTGCCCCTGGGGAAACAGACGGTTTGGATCTTCCAGCAGCAGTTGCCTTCTTATAATCCTCTTTCTGCTGTCCTTTGTCCTTGTCTCTCTTTCGTGGAATTTGCTGCTGCTTTAGAGGGACTCTCTTCCCAACTGCATCTCGATTCCGCCTAGAAGTCGACTCAATATGCCGCGATGACAGTCCAGACTGGGGAGATCCCACGGAGGAGGCGATCAGACGTTGACAAAGGTCTTCCAGAGAATTCACTGCATCTAGTGTTGATCTCTCCGACAAGTCCAGTAAGGACCGACGCGCCAGTTCATCATTCCTTGCATCGTTCGACATGATTGACGAGATTATTCGCATCAAACCTGCATTGAAGACGAGAAGGGTATGCGTGAGGGAGCTCTGGGCGAGGTCTGAGTCTGGTCAGTGGTTTTTTTTTCTTCTATGCAGATATTCCTTGACAGGGAAACAATCATCCAACAAATATGAGTATTTTTTTTTCTATTAATCATCTGTGATAGAATATCGACATCTGAGAAATCCACCTACCATCCCCACGCCGAAATCGATCCCCAAACCTACCCGAATTCGTCTCATATACACTCATAATCTGCCCCGGTCCGCGCCGAAGCGAAAGGCGCAGCCGTTCCTCCTCCTCCTTGTCTGCTGCATCACCGTCTCCGTTATAGGGTGTGGTCTTCCTCCGGCTCTTTTTGTTGAGCTTCGATTGTCTCCTTTTATCCTGCAGTCTCCTGAAGATGTTCATTCCACTTTCGAATGCTGCCACGATTAACGGTACGATGGCTGAGATGTCTGGGTTCGGCATCTTGGCGAATGAGTCCGTACGGCCTGCTGGTCAGCGTTGAAAAACGAGTCTTTATTCGAGTGGAGTCAGTCTATGAGACTTCCAACGTGTGTTGCATGCACATTGTCTCAGCTCTATCATGAGGAGCAAGATAACCGAATCTCTCACTCCAACGGGTTAAATAAATACTACTGCTCAATCCAAGCCTTTCCAGAATGTCTGTCAACCCACGAAATGCCCGCCTAGCGCGCCTTGGACTAGGAAGAGGTGAGCGCCAGCTTTGTCTAGAACCCCGCTCCGACAGCTGCAGTCGGGAGCTCCCCGATTGCTCGAGTCCTTGATGTTTACGACCAATAAAGCTTCGGAGATCCTCAATTAGGGCCTCTTGCACGGCGGACTGTGAAATTGGCTGCAGTCGCATAGCCACCTCAACGTGCCCGGGACGCATCATTTGCTTTTGTGTCTGCAGCACTTGCACCCCATGCAAGATGTTGATGTCAAGCCCTGCAAATGTTTAAGGCAGTTTTAACTTATAGGTTCATATACATGCAGGTAGAAAGACCGAGCAACTTTTCAAGAACGTATCCTGCAGTCGGGCGCTTCGGGCGAGGCCATGATTTGGCAGCGATCAGTACACTCTCGCCAATACATGCTCTACTTCCCATCGTCGTTGCAACTCCTATCTCATTTGTCGGATGAACTCCAATCGCGTCTCGAAATCATCTAGCCTTGTCATTCAGTGCTTTAATATACCTCGGTACGATCATGGAGATTTCGGCTATTGATTCCAATTCACCTCGCCCAAATCAACGTTAAGGAAGAAATATCGTGTCAATCACAGAAGATCCTACAGCTAAAAGGCAGATGTCATGGCACTCCTTTTAGCTGAGTGGAAGATTTCAGAGTTACGAACATTTCGTTTGGTGGTCATGACGATCAAGCACATACAGTATGTCAGGAAATGCAAACTACTCACTTAAGTAATATCCTCCACCATCATGGTGTACTCCGTAGTTGACTTATGGGTCTCCATCTCGGCTTATTGGACAATCGACAGAGGACGGCGACACAGTCGCACGATCTAGCCGCCTTTTTCAAGTTCGCTAAAGACGGAACTAACCAGGCGCCGGGTGAGTATGCTGTCCTATTTCTAGCTGCAGGAGTGGGCCTATGGTTAGATAGGCTATACATATTACGGAGTACTCCGTACTTGGTCGACTTTGTGTCGGTGAAATCTTCCAAACTTGTGTTGGACAAATGAGGAAAGTGACTCAGGCAGCACGTGCCTCATCCGCGTACCTTCTGTATTTGGAAGTCGATTTTCGAATTCAAAGTTGAGAGAACACATCCAAATCTCTTCACAATGCTGATCTTCCGAACGTCTGATATTTCGCAGTCGCCTTGCCAGCGGAATTGTGGCGCGATGGCGCGACGAGGCCAGCTGAACATGCACCAGAACGTGCTGGTTGGCCAAGCATGGCCGATCTGCATGAACACCTCACCGCGATCCGAGCGACCCTCTGCACGACCAATGGTAATGGATTTTCACGCTTAAGTTCAGCTCACGGCTACCGGTTCAGCCTCGCCTTCAGATGCCAGCAGCAAGATAATTTTATTCCGTGATGTGATCCTCCACGACTCTCTGGCCCCCATAAAAAATGGCATAACTGTGAGCCCCGCATCCAGATCTCGAACGGGTATTACCTGCCCCTGTGCCTACTGGCTGAAAATCAATTGATGCATTGTGCCTCCGAATTGAATGTTCTGCAACTTCATTATCGTCCTTTCTCGACAGAAAGATTGAAATCCGGGTCAACTTTGGGTGCTCGAGGCTCAGCGAGGACCATCGAAGTAGACCATCGACCTTTCGAATCCTTCCTGTCCGCCTGCAGCTCGAATCAATATGGCCGATTCTGCTATTGACCAAGAACCTCCACAACAGACTGATCCCGCAGAAGAGAAAACGAATTATAATGCGATGCTGCTCGAAGCTATTAACAAGGGCGAGGTTGACGAAGTGAAATCTTGTCTTGACAAGGGTGCGGACATCGAGACAAAAGACAAGTGGGGCTCAACGCCTCTGTACGTTTCTGTCACCTACCAACACAAGGATATGGTGCAGCTGTTACTAGAGAAGAATGCCGACGTGAATTGGAAGAATGGCAAAGGGGAGACACCCCTATACGAGGCTGTTGTTAGGGGCGACAAAATGATCACGGAACTTTTGCTAGAGCACGATGCAGATATAAAAGCTCAAAACAAATACGGATGGACACCCCTATGCTGGGCCACTTACCGGAATGATGATGCAGTTACAAACCTTCTGCTAAATGGGGTGCTGATATAAATGTGAAAACTAACCATGACAATACTCCCTTGCATTTGGCCATCAATAACAACGATGCAGACTTGGTGAAACTTCTTGCACATCGAAATCCAGATATAAATGCTAAAAATAAAGATGGAGAGACACCTCTACACTTGGCCGCTAGCTACGGTTACATGGAGGTTATGAGACTTCTGCTGGAGAAAGGAGCGACTGTGAACGCCACAGACGACAACGGGCAGACACCTCTACACTGGGCCGCTAGCAGGGGCATGATAGAGGTCATGAAACTTCTGCTAGAGCGAGAAGCATTTATTAACGCCAAGGACAATGTTGGAGAGACGCCTTTGCTTAAAGCTGTCATGGCAGACAAAAAAGACGCTGTCGAACTCTTATTAAGCAACGGCGCTGAGCTTGGAGCGAGAGACAAATGGGGGGATCCTGAACTAAACTGCGCTGCTTACAGAGGAAACGAAGAAATTGCGGGCATGTTGCTTCAACAAGAAGGTGCCGATATTGCAGCCCCAAACGTGAACGGGTGGACACCATTCCTTTGGTCCGCTTACAGTGGAAGCATAGAAGTCGGCAAGTTACTACTTCAATATGATGTCGACCTTATTGGTGCAGTGGACAACGATGGCTGGACAGCATTGCATATTGCCGCAACGGAAGGGAATACGGATTTTGTGGGTTGGCTACTTGAGAAGAGTGCTAATATTGGGAAGATGAACCAGCATGAATGGAGAAATCGCATCAATCCTAATGCCAGAGACAATAATGAGCAGACACCACTCCATTTTGCGGCACAACGGGGACATAAATCAACAGTGGAATTTCTCATAGAGCGATCCAGCGCAGATACTCTGGAAGCAAAGGATTGTGCAGGCAATACAGCCCTCCATCTGGCCAGTGGTGCGGGAAAAGAAGACGTGGTTGGCGTTCTGCTGAAGAAAATGTCTCGGGATTCTATCGCAGGCATCAATCATGCTGGACAGACAGCACTTTCCTTGGCAGCCGATGCAGGCAAATCGGCCGTAGTACGACTTCTAGTGGAGTATCAAGCCGATGTGCCTTCTGATCCCGAGGCTGAGTTCCCAGCAATGGAGAGAACAAACCCGAAACAAGTGGGTTCGATTGCGGAATTCTTGTTGGAGAATGATAAGCTCTATAAAGATTCCCCCGACATGCGAGAGAAGACACTACACTGGGCAGCTCGCAATGGAAACACAAAATTTATGGAAAACTTGTTGTCGCAAGAGAAGGTAACGTGCGACATTGGACGAACACTTTTTTGGGCTGCCGTTGGAGGTCAGGAGAGTGCTGTGCAATGGCTGCTCGATGAATTTACAGAAGGAGATCCAAGTTGCGTCCTACAGAAAAAGGACAAGATCAAGGCAGTTCAGGCAGCTGCTCACAACGGGCATGAAAAGGTGGTGCAGCAATTACTGAGCCATATGATGGACTCTCAGGAGGACACGAAGTCATGGACAGCGCTTCATTGGGCAGTAAATTGGACGGAGCCTGAAGCAGTCTTCGTCGTCAAACATTTGTTGATGAATGGTGCCAATCCAGAAGCTACGAACGGGGATACACCTGACGCGATCTCTGCGGTGGAAATGGCTAAAAAGCTGAGGCAGGAAGGTGAAGGTGCAGTTAAAGACATTGTGGACCTTCTTGAGAGTCCTCTACGACTTCTCCGGAAGCCCCTTCCACTGACAGTGCCGGACACGGACGGACTACCGGATATTTGTGAACATTTTCGGTGCAACATCATCGACTTCTATTCCCAGGACAATAGGTTCTATACGCTTGAGAGAAAAAGCCCTGTGTCAGATGTCGTCTACGGGGAAGGGCCAGAAAAGGTCATGCCGAAAGCAAGGAGAATATGGGAGAACGAATGGAAGGACAAGCCCGCTCAGCGTTTCAGATGGATCCATCTGCCTGTGAACAATGTAAGTGAACACTTCCGTCCCATTGACGCAACCCGCTTCTGACAGAGCATCGAATAGTGGATCTGGGCAGAGGTGAGTAGGACCGCTGCCATTAACGGTTCAGAAACAGGTTGTTGCTTACTTGCTGCAAGGATCTTATGAGAATGGTCTTATGTGACTCCCGAAAGTCCGACGGAGACTACACTAGCCTGAAGAACTTCGTCGAGCAGAATCGACACGAACATCTTGGACCACCGCAATGCCGGTTTATGTATCCTGCGCTTCGTGTAAGGCACATGATGCATCCCTTCACTAGCTAAAATGCGACTGATCTGAATCGTAGTTTGAGACCAAAGATTTCCGTTCTGGGGAAGGTTCAAGTATTGCCCGACTGCAGGGCAAATCGGCGCAGGACCGCGACAAAGACCGTAAGCAGAAAATTAACACCAAACCCAGCCAAGACGATAAAGTCACTCCCGAAGGAGAGGTGGCGAAGGACCCTGCTCTTAAGCCAATGGGCTCACACAGATTAATTCGGAGGACAAATGAGGTCGGAGAACAAAACATTCCCGCGACGGAAAGCGAACCCGGTGGTTTCCCAAATAATCTCGGGGTAGAGGAGCCCAAAGATTTCGACAGGAAAGAGGGCCAGGTGGATGTCAAACAGCAGCAACAGGGGCAGAAGGATGGAAAAGAAAAAGTGCCAGACAGTGAAGGGACCACTTCTTTGGGAGATGCAAATTGGCGATTTACGTGCGTTCTATCCCCAGAGGCAACGCTGGAACACGTTCTTACATGGTTCCTGCAGATGCCGTTTCTCACATTCCAAACAGTGGACAGCCAGAGGAAGCTGCGGCAGGCGGTCATGCTTAGTGAAATATACGAGGAATGGTCTCGAGAAGGGAAATCAATCGGTCCAGATGGCATAAGATCAGTCAGAATGCAAACTCTGATCAAAGAATTGAATGAAGGATATAAAGCACTAAATAAGAAGCCCATACAGGATATAGGACTGAGTGAAGGGCTTAAAGAGGCGAAAAAAGTTCTGAAAGAAATGCATCCCGGATTCCTAGAGCGGCGAGAGAGGCTGCAGGACGCTATCGAGATTGCGGAACGAAAAGAAGATGGAGCAAATAACGGAGCAGCTGCGAGACATGAAGAACTGCTCCGACGCTATTTCGGATCCGGCAATGGAAAGGGTCTCCATGTATCGCGAACACTAGACCAGTACTATTATTCCTCGCTACCAGACACCGTCCGACGTGACGCAGATCAAGTTGTCCGACGGTACCAGACCAGACAATTCCAGGAAAAGGCAGAAAGAGAGAGGGAGAGAAAGAATGCTGAACCGCAAAGCAGAAAGAACCTGAGCGGAAGTTACGGAGCTGATGCGCCGGACCGTCGTCAAACTTCTGTGCTGAATAACAACGCAGATCAAATTGAAAATCCGGTTCGAGAGTCAGAGCATATCGGGCCCGACGAAGATAACAATGACTGGGACTTTGAAATGTGCATGGTAGACCAGCTTTGGTTGTGGATCGTTGACGATAGTAGGTCACCTTAGTCCAAGTCAGAGCAGTGACAGCTGACAGCGGCATTTCCAGAGACGGTCATCACCTGCTTCCCGCAGAATTGGGGTGGGAACAGCAAAGGGAACCGTCGGCCGGAGTTGCTGGATAAGATTCGATCACATATCCATGAAGAGATGCGCCCGCAGATCTCTTCCGTGTATCACTTGGCTACATTAATAACAAGCGTCTGTGTTGGCTTCGTGGAGGACTGTCATGCGCGTCTCCCAGATGGACCCGAGTCCCTCTTCCACATGTTTGCCAGCTTGATCGGTATTGTGGTTAGTCACCGGCATCAAAACCTGTGCAATTTTAGTTCGCAGCGATGCTGACCACTTCTAATATCATGCAGGCAGACGAGGAAGTGAAATGCTTTGAGGCCTTCAAAAAGGAAGTGCACCAAAGCAACAAAGTGAATGATGAAAATGGAAATTCGGCAGTCCAGGGGCTAAATCTGCAGAGCGAAATCGATCTGCTGGAGGAGGTGAAAGATATCCGAGACGAGCTGAACATCCTCAAGAGCATCTGTGAGGACCAGAAAGACTTATTACAGAAGTTGTTCAGCCTCGTCGCCAAGGCAGCGCCTGACGCGGAACGAGAGGCGATAGCCAAAGACCCGGTGCTGAACTACTATCACCATCGAAGCGACATTCAGCTTCGCATTGAGAGGCTTGAAAAGATGGACATGGACGCCAGGATTACGTATGATGCTGTGCGTCACCCAAGAAGCAACATGGCATTGATCTTGGCTAATTTTCCCAGCTCAATCATTTGCTGGACCTGAAGCAGAAGAATACAACATCTTTGAGGCTGTTGAAGCTCGGAAGCAGGCGCAGCAAACTGCGCGACAGGCGGAGGAAACGACAACGCAGGGCAGGACCATTCTGGTCTTCACCATTGTTACCATCATCTTCGTGAGTGACTTGCCCCATTGCGTCGGCTCGACACTGATGATCTTATCCTTCTCAGCTACGCTATCATTTCTAGCTTCCCTATTTGCATTGAACGTCCAATCATTCCCACATGATAGTGGGAATCTCAGCTACGCGTCGGAATGGATCTTCTCCAGAATCTGTATGCCAAGCCTGCGGCTCCGACTTGACAGTGTTTATTTTCCAAGACTGACTATTGTGGATAGTTGGAACATCCGCTGGTGTCTGTATCCCATTGATTTTGATGGCTATATACATCAACGAATTCCTTGACTGGCTCAAAGAGACCGTCATGCACAAAGCGCAAAAACGCATCAGATCCTTTTTCGCCTGGTTGAGGACGATTCTGGTCGATTTGGGTCGCCACCTCAAGGACTACACCAGTTCGTTCAAATCGACAGATAGTGGAGGCCAAGGTGAGCGTCATGCAAGCAGGTCACTACTAGGTACTTCGCGTTCCTCTCGGGATGGGCCCAAGCGGGGCGATGGATCCACTTCGTCACTAAGGAGGCTCTGGACGCCACTAGACAGCAAGAAATCGTCTCCACAGGAAGAGGTCTGAGTGGGCTGCAAAAGCACACCACGTGCTAAGACTTTTACTGAGATACGAAGCATGGACACTGATGCGCTGAGTTGCGCATGAACCGAGGATCTCTACAAAGAAGCTTGGAAGACATCAGAAGAAGCAAAGGGGCATTTTACTGCAATGCAGGAAAGAATGATGGACTTTCCTGACTGCTGATTTGAAAGTCGCCTCTACATGGCAGCGGCAAGAGATCAAAAAGCGGGACCATGTTCGGTGGCTGCTCGGACGTTGGATTTCCTAAGGGAGGAATCCCGGAGGATATCGCCTGCCACATATAGATGATATACATTATACGTTGAAACGACGCCTTTTGGAAGTAGCTGCCGCTGCATTATCCAACCCAGAGCCAGGAAATCGACGTCTGAGACACACAAAGTGGACCTACTACAGTGGCAAACTTTGCTCTGCAGACGACCTTCCGTTTCAAGCCAGATCCTCTATCGTCATATCAATTGTCTGACCAGAGAAACACGGTCTGAACTCGCTACCTGAAATGTCTCGCTTCTCCTGGACATTCGATTCTTCAGATGGCATCAGGGTAGATACATATATCTGACTGGGCGAGATGTGGCATCACAAAACGGCTGACGAATAGTATCCAATGGGCGAGTGTGCGCCTCCATGACGTTTATTTTCACGACAAGGATGATGATGGCCCCACTGGCTAATTGGAACTGCACAGACACCGAGATTGATATCAGTCGGCAGTTCCCACTAGGTCCCTGGCACCACTGCCAAAGAAAGGAAAAGAAGAGGAAAGAAGGGGACGTCATTTGTACTTTCATTGGCTGAGCTCTGCTCCACTCCACTCTCTAACCAGGGGAGAAGATGCATATTACATGCATGCATGTACTGTACATGTATGTACTAACTACGCAGGTGGTCAAGGGGATCTAAGGTGGAAAAAAAAAACAAAAGAAAAGAAAGAAAGAAATATGAAAAGGAAAAGAGAAGAAGACAGAAGACAGAAGACAGAAGACAGAAGAAAAAGGGAACGGAAAGAAAAGAAAAAGGAAAGACAAAAAAGGAAGGAAAAAGCAGTAATTTGCTCTATACCGGTCCACCAATCAGCAGCGACGATGGGCTCATAAAGTGTGGTTCCGATGGTTCCGACGTCATCGAGGCACCGAATGCATGTATTGACAGCCGACACGCTTTTCCTGTTTTGTCGTTTGGTGTTTTCGAGGTTCCTGGAGGATCTTTCTGATTCGATGCCAAGTCTGCGCTAGCATAAATCAGGCATGGTCTGTTTTGCATCGTCAGCCGCAAGATCGCTCGACTTTGAAATTGTGAACACGCCTGCCATCTCACACTGACAACTGGTCAACTGTCAATTGGCTAAATGGTGCACGAGCGACTACGTCTATCTAGCTAGTGATGGCAGATATGGAAAAGAGAAGAAAAAAGCAGGCGATATCCAGTACTTCGACAAGTGAGAGCCGGCTCTGAGAATTTCTTTGATGGAATTACTGTAATTGATTGGTTTCCATCTCCGACGGCCACGCTTCCGGTGCCACGCTGCTGGTCCACCAATCCCCTTTCCATTTCCCTCCCTCGGTATGAAGCTGTGTACGGAGTATACAGATTGTGTGCTTCAATCACGGTCCCAGTCCCTGATTGCAATTTGGATCACGTTCATTTTTAGTCTCGGACTGACCCCCCTCTTCTCGTATTCTAAGCACACCCTGTCAATTGCCGTGCCGTCTTTCAGCAATTCCATCAGCCGATAAACGAAGATAATTCGCCAATGCGGTTTTTACTTCGACTAATTCGCACTGTCGTCTCGGCAAACAGTCGCGTCCAAGCGCTAACTGTCCGGGGGTAGTCGCCGTCTAGTCGCGTTCCCCATGGGCGACCCGTCAATCCTCCGATTTTAGCGTGTTGAAAAAAATCGTCTCAGCAAATACCGTCGCCGGAAGACCCCCCCACTCCCGGAACAGGAAGAAAAAGAACAGGGATTCTACATGATTCTCTGCTTTGGCATCGCGTGCTCGGCCGACGTCTCATCCCAGACGCTGACACGCTGATAACCTGCCTATATAAGGCATATCATCACCCGGTCTCGACACCAGCAGGTAAACCAACCGTCGACACCCAGACCGGACGTCCAGCACTGATAAGCGCCTCTCAACCCTTCTCTTTTCCGCCAACCATGGCTTCGCCATCGGCCCTCGATGCCATTGAGCAGCCCCAGCCTGACTACGATGCATCATCGCTCCGCTCCCCCCGCATGGACGCCAAGCTCGACGAGCCGTTCGAGTCGGGGTCGATGGACAAGCTCGTCGCCAATGCAAAGGCGGCGACGGAAAAGGAGCAGAAGATGACCTTGCTCCAGGGCATCCGGCTCTACCCCAAGGCCGTCGCCTGGAGTCTGCTCATCTCGACCTGTATCGTCATGGAGGGGTACGATATCAGTCTGGTCAACAACTTCTACGCCTTCCCCGCGTTTAACCGGAAGTATGGCGAGCGCCTTTCTGATGGTACCTATCAGGTACCGGCTAGAGTATGTACCTATCGTCCAAATTTATTGTAGTTATTAGAGAGTTAACGTTTTCTTTTTGTAGTGGCAAGCCGGCCTGAGTAACGGTGCTGCCGTGGGCGAAATCATCGGTCTGTTCATCAACGGCTGGGTGTCGGAGCGATTCGGCTACCGCTACACCATCATGGCCTGTCTCATCCTGGTCGCCTCCTGGACCGCCATCTTCTTCACCGCCCAGAACGTGCAGTCCCTGCTGGCGGCCGAGATCCTGTGCGGTATCCCGTGGGGTGTGTTCCAGACGCTGACCATCACTTACGCGTCGGAAGTCTGCCCTGTCGCATTGCGGAACTACCTCACCACCTACGTCAACTTCTGCTGGGGTCTGGGCCAGCTGATCGGGATTGGCGTGATCAAGTCGATGCTGAGCCGCAACGACCAGTGGGCATACCGGATCCCGTACGGACTGCAGTGGATGTGGCCGCTGCCGCTGTTCATCGGCATCATGCTGGCGCCGGAATCGCCGTGGTGGCTGGTGCGCAAGGGCCGCATCGAAGAGGCCAAGAAGGCGCTGCTGCGGCTGACCAGTCTGAATCGGGAGACCGACTTCAACGCGGACGAGACGATCGCCATGATGGTGCACACGACCGCGCTCGAGGAGAAGATCACGCGCGGTGCCAGCTACTGGGACTGTTTCCGGGGCACTGACCTGCGCCGCACCGAGATCGTCTGCATGGTCTGGGCCATCCAGAACCTGAGCGGCAACGCCTTCTCCAACTACTCGACCTACTTCCTGGAGCAGGCCGGGCTGGACGCGACCAAGTCATACGATTTCGCCATGGGCCAGTACGCCATCAACATGGCGGGCGTCTTTGGCGCGTGGTTCCTGATGAGCGCCGGGATCGGACGACGGACGCTGTATATTGGCGGACTGTGCGGGTTGTGCACGATGCTCTTCATCATGGGATTCCTGGGCCTGGTGCCGGAGGCGCACCGCGACCAGGCCTCGCTGGCCACCGGAAGCATGATGATCGCGTGGGCGCTGTTCTACCAGCTCTCCGTGGGAACGGTATGCTACTCGCTGGTGTCTGAGCTGTCAACGCGCCGTCTGCAGATCAAGACCGTCGTGCTGGGCCGCAACCTGTACAACATCGTCGGGATCATCACGGGCGTGCTGACGCCGTACATGCTGAACCCCTCCGCGTGGAACTGGGGCAACTACACGGGCTTCTTCTGGGGCGGGATCTGCTTCTGCTGCATTATCTACACGTATTTCCGCGTGCCGGAGCCGAAGGGGCGGTCCTTCGCCGAGCTGGACCTGCTGTTTGAGCGCGGGGTCAGTGCGCGCAAGTTCGCCTCCACCAAGGTCGATGTGTTTGAGGAGGAGGTCGAGTCGCAGGTTGTGGATAACTATAAGGAGGCGGGAGCAGCGACTGGTGTTGAGAAGGTGTAAGGACGAACAAGACGAGCATGTTTGTTCAAGAGAAACCATCCATTCTATTCACTTCACTTCGATGTATATATCAATGACCGCAATGTCAATGTATATGTAGGAATGAATGAATGAACACATTATGAGAATGGTGTCGTTTAGTGTACGGTTGTAACCTACCTAAGTAGGACTGCACAGTACATACTATCTTATTGACTGACTAGCTGGTCCATCCAGTCTGGCCGATTTTGTCGGCATTCTGGGAGCTTGGGATCTGGCCGTGAAGCCTGCAGCTAGCTCCCCGCGACAAGGAAGGTGATGGAAATCTACTAGTAGAATATGGGGGGGAGGGTTGGGGTTGGGGTTGGGGTTGGCTAATAAAAGGCCTGTCTTTTCTGTTCTTCCTCTGTTTTCTTAGGTATGCTATTCGTTAGGAAAGTCGTTAGCTTCTCAATATGATCGATTCTCCTTCAGTCTCCGACAAGAAGTATCCACCACCGCGCGAGCAATTTTCCCGCAGAAGTTGGACTTCTTGATTGATCATTTCTCAACAGATTTATATAATGTCCCTCGATTTTCATTTTTGTTATTATTAAAGAAAGTATAGATAATTACAGATAAAAACTTGGCTTACGTATTGTGTATTTTTGTTTTTGAGTGAAGTTAAGGGTTAGAAACCTCAGCTTCGCGAAATATATATATATACATATATTTTCATAATATCTTCTCTAGTTTGAATATAGGTAGTCTTTCTTCAACCACGATGATTACATTCATTAGGTAAATCTGTAAAAAAAAGATAAGTTCTTTTTTAATTAATCACTGTATCGAATTTCAAAAATATAAATAACATTTAAGTTCTCAATGGTTAAAAAAAATATAGAAGTCGAGAATTTTCATCATGAGAATTTTGGCGGTGGCGGATACCCGTACCTAATCTAATCTAGTGGAAAATAGATTTTTCGGCTTATTAGGCTTTAGGCGGGAAGCCACGTCACAACAACTGCTCGCATGGCTCAGTTGGTAGAGCGCATGACTAGTAATCATGAGGTCCGCGGTTCGAATCCGCGTGTGAGCAAAAGAAATTCTTTTTTCTTGGGATCACCGCTTGTGTTCGCAGTTGATTTAGAACTTTTTTTCCCCCCAAAATTTCACCTCTTGTGTTGGTTTGTTCATTTGAGTGGTGCGGTTGGCTGGCTAATTACTGTCTGTAGTACCGTGGTCGTCCTACAGTACATCTTTTGTCAGTTGGCCTGTCATCCTCAATCAGCAAATTAAATTCCACTTCTACCGATTAAATAAAGAAATAAAAATAAAAAATAAAAATAAAATAAAAATAAATATAAAAATAAAAATAAATATAAAAATAAATATAAATATAAAAATAAAAATAAAAATAATATAAAAATAAAAATAAATATAAAAATAAAAATAAATATAAAAATAAAAATAAAAATAAAAATAAATATAAAAATAAAAAATAAAAAAAGAAAAAAATAGTAATGTAGTTTTCTAGTTTTCTATCTATCCGCTTGCTTGAGTTGAGCCGTGACGGGAAGGGAACCTAACCCAGCACTTCCATGTTATACACATATTTTGCTTTTACTAACACAATTAAAAATTCTTTTTATACAAAACGAAGTTAAGAAAGTATGTACCGTACTATACTGTACTATACATACCTATTGAATGAATCGACCTTGCTAGTATTAGTACCAGATAGGATACCTCGCCGTGATGACGGTTGCGAAGCTACCTTAGGCGTAAAGTCAAGTCTATTCTAGTTGAGTAGACTATAGTAGGTAGGGGATAGAATGAAGATATTCACCCTGGGAAATGACATCAAGATGAACTTGACACTGCGTTGTGCGCGATGAAAATGCATTTTCTGTCATCATGACATGTCGAAGAGCGTTCTCGGAGAGATGAGCACATTATGAGAGAGACATCCACCTACGTCGTCCGCTTGTTAAAACGATATCGTATCCCTCGTATGATCGCTGTCTGACGAGTCTTTCTGATAGATATCATCTTGCTGATATATTGGTGATTGACGATGAGGAAACTAGGTACTCTCCCTCGGCGCCCACACGAGCAGGACCCTCACTGTTGCGCATGTGGAAATCTTATCCCAGGTCGATGGGGGTTTGGTACGCTGTCGGAAAGAATATTCACGGAAAGCGCCGACTGGAGGAGACGCGCCAAGCAGGATGGTTTTGTTGCTTGTAGCACGGCCGATCTGAGCAGGATGTATTTTCAGATCCCGTGGGTGTGGGACCGTCTCTATCGAGCGAGTAAGTTTTTTCCTTGTCAAGTCTGATGGTAAAGTCCTCCAAAGCGGCCGAGACGAGCCAAAGTTTGCTATCTCCGGAGTAGCCTTGTGTGCGCACTGGACCAGAGGTTTTCTGAGGGTGCCTCGCAACCAAGGGGAAGTTATCATCGGGGACCCTTACAGAAAGCCGGAGAAGTTTGTCGAGGCCTATGTTGCGAACTACGATGTGGACTATCAGCCTCTCGACCCATGCGGCTATGTGATCCACGAACGCTGCTGGGTCCTGCTCACGCGCATTCTGGACCCGCATCTGATCGAACAGCACTTGGGTCTCTTGGTCCAAGTGTTCCGTCAAACGTGGGGGGATTATCAAGTGTATGAACTCGACGGGCTGATCTGTGAAATCCTCAAATGGAGAAAAATGGAGCAGCTATATGGTGTTGACAAGCTGTATCGGAATCCGCGCAAGTATATGGACCTGCATGCCAATGATCCTGTACAGCACCTGGCACCCATTCCAGATGAGCTGAGAGATTCTGGTAAATTATTCGCACTCAGGGACCCGCTGAATGTCGTCGAGGTCCGGGATCTGATTAAACAGGCTGTTGTCAAGCGTCGAAAGAGAAAGACGGGAGAAAAAAGATCAAAAAGTCTTTCTACCAGGAAGCCGTTGAATCAAGATGACAATGCATATAACGACATTCTCCTTCCAGTTGACATCATCCTCACCATTCTAGATTTTCTCTCATACTACAAGGATATCAGGAACACGCTTCAAGCGCTCCCATCGTGGGGGCCAATGATCCCAAACTTATACTGGCGCTCTCGATTCCCTAAAGAGGTCATCTTTGAATATGAGGAGATTGCCTCCCGGGATGATCTGGACTGGCAGGATCTTTATTTCAAGGCGGGCGATCTGCTCGAGACCTCGCATGGACTAAGGAATCGGCAACGCATCATGAAGGTGTTGGAAGGGATTAAAGCGCTGTTTCTGGAATTGGTGATGACAGGGGAATAGAACAGAAAAAAAAAAGAACAAGAAAAGAGTATGAGAGAAAGAGAGACAAAGAAATCCAAAGTATTTTCTTTCATCTTAATCTGAATTCCATAGTATTCAAGTTCATTTACAAAAGAAGAAAACTGAGTCCACATTGTACTGGACATAAAAAACTGATCCCATCTTGTTAGAAATAGCCTCTTGGTACAGTTCTGTACGAGAGTATCACTATCACTATATTCTAAAAACCTTAACTCCTGTTTTATACACTGTCATGGCTGTAAAAAGCAACTACATAAGCATGTTTCAGTGAAGGAGATAATATTACTAAGGGATATAGGTAGGGAGCCCGCCTGGAAAGTTGATAGTTAAAAAAAATCATACCTACTACACGTACGCCCCAGGCAAAAGTACCTGGCATAGACCAAGAATTTTCTCAGTCGAGTGACGCGAGATCTGTGTTGACAGGCTACACCTTGTTCAGATCCACCAAGAAGTTGGTCTTATGGCACCTCTTTTGAGCCAAATCTGCAATAGCTTGTTCCTTATATATATATTGTAACATGTGTCCAAGACTCAGAAGGAGATCATATATTGGAAGGCTAATGACTGCTCTATAGAAATAATAAGAAAGATGGAGGAAGAACAGAAAGATGGGCTTTTTATAAGCCAAAAAACCCCCATATTCAGTAGATTTCTGTCACCTTCCTTTGTTGCAGGTAGATGCAGGCTTGACAGCCAGATTGCAAACTCACAGAATTCTGACAACATGTTCACAGCTAAACTCCTATTATTGCAGGTAGTATTACTATATCAGATGGTTGACTAGGAGGGCTATCATTACATACCTTGGCAGCTGTGAATAATAGGTTCTTTACAAAACAGGATGCTTATGTAGTGAACAAGTTGCTTTAGTAAGTAACTGACTCATTGCAAGAGGTAGGCCTCCTAAGTGAATCATCTGTTTAACCTCCAGAATGAATGAGTATACTAAATCAGTCATTGCAAAGTCCCAACCTCATACTCTAGTGAATCACAAAGGCAAGGCCCTAGAGCCTCTCCTCTACTTAAGGGCTCGTTCTCCTCCTCCTCTTCTTCTTCCTCTGCTTGCTTCCCAACCTTACCATCATTGTCGTCTTCCACATCTTACTAGAAGCCAACTATGTTCCTTGAGCAAACCATCATTTATTGGCCCTTCTTCTAGCTATATATCCACCAAGCAGTCTTCATCCAATGATTAAACTCCTCACAAGATGTCCTCACGAGCATATGGCTATCAGTCTGCCCAGCATGATATCCAAGGAACGGTATGTGTTGATTATCGATCATAATAACGTTGACGGTTTTCTGATATATTAATATGTTATGATAGTGCTACTCGGTGCAATCGATCCAGGACGATATCCAAGCGTTTACTCTAAGAATTCTACCTCAAAGAAGAGGTCTCTGAATCTGGAATGCGATCCTCCATTAGATTCCCCAAACAGGGGGTTACATCACTCAGCCTGAGGAGTATACTGCCTCAGCTTTTCAGACCTGATGACACACCAGTATCGTCTTGCGCCACCATGAGGGGGTCCAGTCGCCAGACAGTTTTTCCTGGTTATACAGTGCAAGGAAGGTGTCCACGAGACCCATGCATTGATTGATATAGAATGGAATGCTGGGAGAAGACAAATGGGCGACTACCTCTATGCCACGCATGGAGTTAGACAGCAAAAAACCTCCAGACCCCAGTGTACGGTATTATTTCCTGGGAGATATGTCCGATTTTTTCTCGAATACGACGACAATATTGATTGGAATATCTGAGAGTGGCTGCCACCAGGCAGCACCTCATATTGTATCAGCAGGGATTGCCAGCAAGTCCAGCAGGCGTTGGGCGTTGGTCCACATCTTCAACAACCACTACCGTGGCGGAGGAGCAGAGAAAAGTTGCCAGAATCAGACGACAGTCCAACCTCGTGCCCACAGGACCGATGGCTTTGACTTCAGCTTCGGCACACACACCCTGTCGCCTGAATAATACGTCTGGTGTTTAGGTCGGTGGCGGCACTGGGCCCGATGAAGACGAATGGGTTGCTATTTTGGTTCGGGGCTGGCAAAAAGATGTGTGGCCTAATACCGTATTATATGATTTCAAATGGAGATAATCCAGTGAAATGGGCCAAGGCCTATTTCGACGTCGTCGTCAGTTGTGATATGGTTATTCGATCATGATCATATACGTACGTACGTACATACTTTCTTGACATAAAAAGCTGCTCGTTACAAAACAAAAACCCAATCATACTGTCTTATAAATTCGTTATCCCCCGCTCTATATATGGAGAAAAAAACAGGGTCCTTATTTAAGTCCTCTAACTGTATTTCCTGCTTGCCTCATTGTTGTGTGCCTACTCTACTATCGTGGCTGGGGCATGTAGATTAATTATTATAGATCTGCGCTGTTATGGCCATCTAACCGGAACCGTATCAGTAGCTACAACTTGGCTGTTTTACTGGGGAGGTTATATGCCTTGATCTTGTTGATGTGGTCGTGGATAAATTTGGATTGGATGAGAGTATTTTCTCTCGTAAGGCATCCACTGCCACGCAGATTCTCTCATCTGTCGATCCGGCAGAGGTATTATTGTTGCCACTCTCGAGTCCGCGAAGGGGGATGGAGATGTCTGCGTCAGATGTCTACATCGTCCATGGAGATGATCAGATCGAAAATAAAATGCAAGGGCTAACGATGAAATGAGGAATTGACGCAGGCACACATGTCACACCCTGACCCCATACTCAGCCCTATACCATCGACACCTGACTCGCACGGGTTTCCGGGCCCCATTAGTGAGCGTTAACTCTATCTCTTTGCAACAACCATTGCCAACATCCTCATTGCATTCTGGCCTGGCAATGACTTTTTCCTCGCCTGGCGCGAGGTCACCAACGCTGAAGTATTCACCTTTGTGCTTGCTGTTGATGGCATCGCAGCTTTGCACCGACTTCAGATAGACACTTGCCTTGGAGAAGGCGGGGGCAGTACCGGAGACTGGTGCGCCGTTTCCATATGGAGGAGTGTCCTCCAGATGAATGTGCAGGCTGAGCCAGTCGAGGGTCATGTGGGCTGCAGAGGTGAAAGTTATCATCGCCCGAGAGGTGCTGGGAGTAAGTTCTAGTGCTTCTGCTTCTGTTACCACATCCTCGGCGATACCATGGGAGGATGCCAACGCTGTCAGATGTAAGGGGCGATTAGAGTTCTCCTTTGGCTTTACTCCGTCTAGAGTCAGGACGTTGTCGTCTTCGCGTAGCTTCGCTACTGGAGTAGTCTTGCTCGAAGAGCTATCCGTGGTCACAGAAGGGGTCGGGAGCGTCAGCTTGTGCAGATTAACCGAGCTCTGAAGCGGAAGTTTCTGGAAGGAGTGGCGTTTGCATCGTGCTTTCTCGAGTTCTTCCGGGACATCCCGATCAACCGTCATCAAGACGCTGCGGAATCGCTTTAATGTTGCGGTGCTGTAATCCTCGCGATCGGGAACTGTCCAGTGCGGATATATCTGGCGGTGCGCTTTGGACAAGAAGAAGTGGCCGTGCGCTTTAATGAACGAGTCACAGAGAAAACAGGCTTCTTTAGAGGCGCCTATGGCGCGAGGCAAAGACTGAGGAGCCAAAGAGGTCTCGTAGAACGCGACCAGCTGGATCTCAGCGTGCACAAATCTCTCCACGGCTGTCGTCGAGGATGGCTCGTAGGGCTCGAGAGTCTCTAACCGCAGCCTCGTAAATAGACCGCGATAGGAGCGGCTGAGATGAGCAAGGCTGAGGCATACACGCCAGTAGTTGGCAAGTTTGTTGACTTCATGGATTTCTCTCGTGTCGATTCTGGACGCAGCAAACCCCATCGCCTTGAGACGGGCGGGCAATGAGAAGCCGTCCACGGTGAGCCCAAATGCCTCTTTTACCACGGACTTTGTTGCGCTGACGATCTCATCGGCGGTTGCATCTTCTAGTTGGAGGAAGGAGGCGTGAAATGCGAGCTGAGAGTGTCTTGAAGTCTGCAGGCATTCGAGATGGCGTGCAAGAGGTCATATAGTCCTTCAAGCGGACGGTCAGCGGATCTTGAGGAGTGCCATGCATATATGACGGCCGATGAAAATGACTAGACGCCAATCGTCCAAGGATCCTGTTGCTGTTCAGTTTGACAATGGTATCGAAAGCGTCTGCAGCACATTGTTCGCGAGACAGCTCTGCAGCACAGGATCAATAAGTGTTATTTAACACGGAGCAAACAACTTATGCTTACCCTTCCTTGCACATCTCTGCAGAATAGACAAGAGTTCATTAATCGAGCCCTTGACGTGATCGCAGATGCCCCTGTTTGCAGCAAGGCGCAGCATAAGGCCCTAAGGCTCGCTCCTCACAGGCTCAACCGCGGCAGCTGTGACATAGCGGGCGCCGTATCGGTAAGCGGCAATAAAGGCAAAGTCATCGGTAAGCTGTTTTTCGACCGCAAAAGGGAGTCCGTCCTGGTTGCGCTGTTTCGGCCAGTCCTTTTCCAACAGCACCTGGGAATCAGGCACAAACTTGGTGCGGTGCAGGGCGTCCGTGTGCCGTTCGAACGTCTCTCGACCGACGCGATCCCAAACTGATCGGCCAGGCTTCGCGGTGTTGGGAGGGAGCATGCTGGCTGAATATTGCTCATCTTGTAGTCTTTGACAGCCAGAGTGATATCGTCTGGTTTATACCATCGATCCTTGCTCGAATGGGGACCCCGCTCATCACTACGTGGCAGGGAGTTCGTGGTTCTATCGAGCTGCATATCAAGACCAACAACTGCTTTTACCTTGCTTTCTTTTCGAGCTAAAGATAAAATTCATTGGACGATAACGTGTTTGAAGTAGGGATTTCTTTATGATATATTTCTATTCCATGGATAAACCAACGTGGCTACAGGGGGAGATACAGTGACTTCCAAGCAAGATTTTGATTGCCATTCCCTTCCTTCGCTGACCTGCTCTAGGCGTTTTCTTTTTGAGGCCTTGGAGAGAATGGGAATTCATTGTTATTAATGTACACTGGTGCTGAGCCTGAAGAGGGTTTGCTCGGAGATACCAAAAGCTAGTTTAGTTAATACAGTTGGTGTTTGATATACAAATCAACCTCAAAAAAAAAAAAACACAAAACACGCCTCCCCGCCCCCTTGGTCCGACGGCTGATGGTCCTGTCAGGAAAGATTGAAGGATGCAGCGTCGTGGGGTTCAGTAAGTATCATTTACCCAAAAAGGAAACATTTGTGACAATTTGTATAGAATGAAAGCCATAATATAATAATGGGGCAGAAGCCATCATTAGCTGCATCATTCTCAATTATATCTTTGCAGAACAGATTGTCTTCCATTTACATAGGACACGGCGAATAATAATGATTCTTGAACAGATGTTCTAGGGCAAGATCGATGGAACAAATTACTGATCCAGCCCTGCCAATCAATCAGAATTGCTGGTCATTCGCCTGTGTAGTCAATAATTAGTCTTGATAGCAGTATCCCTTGGAAGAGTCAGGTGCCTTACCTAAATAAGCAAAAATCTGCGGCTTGAGGGCCTTCGCACAAGAACCTTCCTTCCTATATCGAGAGTTCTCCCCAGCCCGATCTTGAAAACCCCAAGCCAGTAGTATTATCCCCATCACGGCCATTTCCAAAATAATGGACATTATCATCGACATAATAATCGCCGTCGTCATCATTGGTGTTCTTGTTGGGCCAGGTTTCGTCCAGGTCGTACGGCGTGTATGGGCTTGTGATCAAGATCCGTAGGGGGGAACTATTAATATTAATAGCCTGGGACATTTCCTCTTTCATACGTGATACCGGTCTCGAGGCTCTATCATGGATGATGCCTTCAACCGCAGTCGCAAACTCGGATAGTTGGGATACCCTGTTGGCAGGCAGCTTTGACTGGCGCTTGTGCGGCGTACCGGCCCGTCGCCACTCCACTTTGTCGATGCGATCGATTATCCAGTAGATGGGGGGCAAAGATTCGGATATATCTTCCTTTTTTGCGGAGTTTGAGTTTGTCCCATGCTTCTTCATGACAGCACGGATCAAGTCTCCCAGCAGACCGGCAAGACTCTTCAGATCGATGATCTCATGAGAATGGTCCGAACTCCCGCCATGCACTTTCTGACAGATCTTCTGTAGCGTTTTGTTGTCCCGGATCAGATGAGGATCGTGCAGGATGAGCTGGAAGATTGCCTCCTGAAATAGCGTACAACCGGTGCGGGCGTTGTCACTCAGTGTCGTCGTGGAAAGTCCTTCTTGATATGGCGAGTAAATCACTAGGGGTCTCAAGCTGCTGCCATCAGGCGAGTCTTGTAGTCCATTCCTGGAGGATAATTGTGGGAGCATCGCCCTTCTGTCCTTCAGAAGGCGTTCTAAGACCATTAGCGTGATATGGGAGATTGCGTTGCTGTCTCTTTGTTTCTGGCTCGTTACCCAGATAATCTGCTTGAAGTTAGAGTCACATGCCCTAAGCCCGTGTTTTGGATTAAGCCACAAAGCAAGTTGATCCCGGTCTAACGCCTGGCCATAGGTGAGTCTCCGGCTCTCTGTTAGGGAGGAGGACTGAAGGATCTGCTTTTCAGTATGGCTGAACACTTTTTCTGGATCATAGGCTTCAGCGACAAAGTGGCACTTGATGCGTTCGAGGTCGTTTCTGATCCTCGTATCCTCGGCATCTATAGCATGTCAGACAGCCGACCCGGAGAGAGAGAGAGAGAGACAAGACTTCTGACCCGTGATTTGTTTCTTCAGCTCGGCTCGCTCGCGCGATGCCTCTGCAAGTTTGCGATTTGCTTCCTCCAGCTTGGCTTTGGCGTCCTCGAACTGCTTTCGCATTTCAGATGTGTTGCGCTCGGCGTTCTTGGCTGATTCCGTTATCCTTCGCACCTCCGCGGACAGTTCTATCAGCCCTTCATGGAAGATGTCTCGTGATATGATGTTTATCTCGCCAACTAAAGACGCAATTCTATCATTGGGCGAAAGCGCCCTGAAGTAACGGGCTGGGAATGTCAGCACCGCTAGAGCCAACGGTGGATTTCAAGCTTCGACATACACATTGCGTGCTTCGTGCCTCGACCCCTACAGTATAACAAGACCTCGCACAGAAAGTCCACGATTTTGACGTGAAGCTCAACCAGACGCTCTGCCATTCGCTTGCTCTTTGGATACAGAATCCCATACTCTCGCAGTCGAGGAAGGGTTTGGGAGACGCGGGAAAGGGCCTGCAAGAGAAGGAATTAGCGAGGAATATTCTCTTGCCTGTTCCCGAATTCCTTGAGCGCATACCTCCCGCATAGCTTGTTCCCTCTCCAGTTTCTTGGAAACGACCTGTCAAGTTCGAGGACCTGTCAGTTGTGTATTGTCCAACAGACGGAGCTTTGCCGTCATACTCACCGTCATCACGACACTACAAAGACCCCAACAGAGGGAGCCCGCGCCAAATGGCACTGCATCGGATACGGTTTTGATAATCTCGGCGTACGAGTCTGCAAAGGACTTGAAGCCTGCGATATTTCGCTGGATTGCGTTGCTGACGGAAGCGCTTTTCGCATTATGGCGGGTCGTCTCTAGCCTGTTGACAAACTCTGTAAAGGAGTCGAAATCCTTGATGTCCTTCATTGCCTCGCGCTCGTTAGAGGCTAGCTTCAGGCGGTCGATTGCTTCTTTGGTCTTCTTGTTGGCCTCCTCTACCGCTGGTTGGAGCCAGCTACGGTCATTAGCACGTAAATCACGATAGCATTCGGATACAGAGGTGAGCAAGCGAACCTTCGAGCATCGTCGCTGCTGTGCCCCTTGGCCGGAGAATTCTCCGTGACAGCAGCTGACGCACGCGATTCAATCAATGTCTCCTCGATAGATGTCCGGATGACTATCTTGGCCTGGATGATGCTAGACGTCTGGGCCTGGTTCCTCAGTTCCATGGTTGTGTCGATTCTGAAAACTGGTCTGCATTACTGCTGAGAAATCGAGTTGAATGTTCAAATCCATGAGACTCCTGTCAACCGGAAAAGATAAACAGCTAAAAGGAGTTGTCATGGCAGTCTTTTTAGCTGATTGAAGATCTCTGACCACTCCTTGTCCCTCTGCGTCTTGCTATCTGCAAGCGGGACGGCCCGCCGGCAGACAATCGAGCAATCGTGGTAGATGAATCTAGAGCCTTGCGCCATCACTGGCTTTTGGGGCCAAAAGAGAATTACCACATGATTCATAAGCCGCGACATTTATATTTGGACTGCCGTGGAGGCGAAGAACAGAGCTGAAGGATGCATGCATCCCGGCGCGGTAGTCGTCCATTGGTTGGAAGGAGCGTTCAGCCGCATCTGGGGACGCAATGAATTCCAGAAAAGGAAGTCAGAAACCATCTCGTCTTGGTGGTCAGCAGAGAAACAAATCGCGTCTCGATCCACTAATTAACGTTGCAATATGCGGGAGGAGATGCATAAAAAGCAATCACTGCCGTTGCATCCGGGATGTTGAGCTTTGGCTTCGCGCAGCCTTGTGAGACAGGCCAGAAGATGAACCCCGTTTATGTAGGACACTCGCAAACCTGAAAAGTCGCCCCTCTCTCGCTAGACAGCAGTCGCAGAAACAAACTGTCGACTTTTGCGAGCTTTCTAGGTAAAATCCCTCCTGGGAGATACATCGACAACTACGCAATCATCGTCTTCTCGGTGCAAATTCGCAGCCAGTATGGAGGACGGAAAGACCACGACGGTGAAGAGCCTTGAGCAGCGATATATTCAGCTGCTGGAGGAGAAAATCGCCCATCTGGAAGTCGAAGCAAAACAGAGGAACGAGAATGTAAGATTGACATCTATCCTGCCTAGAATTCCCAGCCGCAGAGACAGGACTGACTGTTTCATGAAGGACACCAGCGGCAGCAAAGATGACGACGCGAAGAAGGATGTAGCGGATAAATCTGCAGACGGTGATGGGAAAGAGCAGGCAGATGGCAAGAAAGAAGACAATACAGACTCCAGCGACGTAACCAGGAAAAAGCCTCGAGTGCGGTATCTCCAACGTACCAGGGACGAATTCGGCGATTATGTCGACAAGGAAGTCGAGGGTTTCAGCCCTGAAGACGAGAGCAAGGAAGACAAGGAAGCTTCGGAAGGAAACAAGAATGATCTTGCCATCTCCTGGCGCCGCTCAGCCTTGGACGGAGAAGTCGAGCGTCAAGTGCTGATCGAGTCGACGGCGCTGCGCAAAGCTCTCAAGGAGGTGATGACGGACTACCCCGAGATCTCGTTCGACACGGAAGAGGTGGCCTTCGACTCGCCGTATGCGCCGCTCTATCACAGCACGAAGCAGCTCAAGGAGTACGCCGAGAAGGCAGATACAGACGAAGCCACCAAGATGGACATCCTCACCCTGCTCGAGGAGCTCGATACCATGCAATCGAAAGAACGGCGCGATGCGGAGCGACTGGCAGGAAACGGGCAGATCCAATACGACCTGCTATGGACGCTCTTCTACCCCCGCTGTCTGGTTTGCCAGATGTGTATGGACCATCTGCAGATTTCGATGGTGGCTCCCTCAGCGTTGCAGAGAGACAGGGAAGACAAGTATTTCCTTAACCTCTGGAGCATCGATTTCGATGGGACGAACTACAAATACGTGGGGAATAGAGTGTCTTTCGAGACCTTCAAGGGGTCAAAATCCATCACAGACCTCGAGGTCTATCCATTGAGCTACTGGAAAAGCCTTGACGGTAGGTGCTGTCGCCCTGCTTGAGCAATAATCATTGCCTCAGCTTCCCCCCGCTTGCATAGTATGTTGCGCCAGGCTGAAAAGGTCCGCTCCAGGCTCCGAATCGGTGACGGGACTGAAAGAAAAGTTAATTCGACGGGGTGAAGCATTCGAGAAGCTATGCAATACGAAGCCTGAGCAGAGGCTTCGCAGTTACGGAGGCCCTATCTTGGATGAAGGCACATTGGAAATGTTGACTGATTTCTCCAGGGAGGTATGAAGCAACATGTCCATTGTCTTGATGATCCAATGCTAATTCATGCACAGACTGACACTATCTCTGACCGCGACTCTTCTTTCGGGCCTGTTTTCGGTCCTAGGACCCGTGCTGAAACTGTGAGTTCAAGTCTTAAGTGACTGCTTTTACTGACAGTGGACTGGCAGGAGAGACTGGAACGCAAAACATCTGTGATTGTTGGTCAGTGCCTCATCGCTTCTGCAACATATTCATTTACTGACCGAAAACAGATCACTATGCCTACACCACATATGGCATGCGACCTCTCAAACTCGGCGACAAGGAACAAGGAAAACCCGTGTGCAACTGCACAACCTGCTCGCGCATGCGTCGAGAATACGCCGGTGACCTACCATCGAAGCAGGGGAAGAAGCTTGCCAAGCTGAGTCCGGAGCAACTCCTGCTCTGCCCGCCGCGGGTGTGTGGCTTTGTTGTCCAGTCGAAGCGGTGGGTTCAGATGCTGGTCGACAATATCGAGGAGATCCCCCAGCGAGACAAAGACGAGGCGTTCGACAAGCTGGAGCTCCCGGCGAAGACCAAGAAACTGCTCAAGAGCCTCGTCATGGAGCATGCCAAGGGAAGCGGTTCGATCGACGACCTCATCCCGGGCAAGGGAGCTGGTCTGATTGTGCTGCTGCATGGCCCGCCAGGCGTTGGCAAGACCCTGACCGCCGAGAGCCTGGCCATGTTGACGGGGAAGCCGCTGTATAACGTGAACATCTCCGACATCGGGTCGACGCCAGACGTGGTGGAGCAGAACTTCAAGCTGATTTTCGAGCTCGCCACGCACTGGAGCGCGTTACTGCTGTTCGACGAGGCCGATGTGTTCCTGGAGCGGCGCTCCCTGCAGGACATGCGGCGGAACAGCCTGGTGTCGGTGTTGCTGCGCATCCTCGAGTACTTCCAGGGCATCCTGTTCCTGACGTCCAACCGCGTCAAGACGTTTGACGAAGCCTTCCAGTCGCGCATCCACCTTGCCGTCCAGTACAAGAAGCTGGAGGGCGCGCAGCGCGCCCGCATCTGGCGAACCTGGCTCGCAAAGGGCCGTAACTCCATCGAGGATTATGACGACATCCAGGCGGAGACGGAAGATGGCGGCGAACTGTACAATGCCGAACTCAATGGGCGGCAGATCCGCAACGTTTTCCGCAGCGCCATGGCGTTGGCACGGGCTGACGGAGACAAGGACCCGGAGAAGAAGATGAACTGGGGACACCTCAAGCAGGTTCTGGACACGTCGATAGCATTCCAGGCCTATATGCACCAGACGGAGGAGGTTGCCCAGCGGGATGGGCTGAGGTAGGATTTCTACACACGACATCATAGGCAGTATGTCCTACTCGACAAGGCCATCCGCCTCCAACCATTTTTTGACTGCAGTCCTATATAACTGACTCCTTGCTACCTAATATTACCTCTATCTATAGCTAAACCATATCATTTATACTACCAGCTATGATCTCTGAGCTAGCATTGTAGCTAGCATCATTGCTAGCATTATTCTAATACGGCTGCCCTAGTTTGTTGACCAGTAGGAGACCGTATAGATAGACCTAGGAGTCTAGAGAGAGAACTAGGGATGAATTTGGTCCTATTGTGTTGTCAAAATTATGGCTAACCAAGCCTAGTCTATATAGTAGTATAGTTGGAATATAGGTTACTCCTTGAAATAGAAGCAGACTTTACTCATAATAGCAAGCATAATAGATAAAGGGTATCTCAAGTGAAATGTCAGCGTCTGGGAAGATGGTCTCACCCGTGAAGCAAGTAACAGAAACAAACGAAGGAGATGGAAACTGGCTGACCACTATGATTTTTGGCATAAGGATCAGCCTGTTTTCTCATTTTCTTCATGTTTTTCTAATCGTCACTGTTTTCTCATATTGTATTAGGAGTTCTCGTTCTAGTCCTAGTCAAAATTCAGCCATCCTCTCATTTTTCTCGTCGACAAGAAAGAAGGAGAATAATGGCGAAGATAATGGCGGCCATCTCTAGTGCACTGCTAACAGTCTCATCGTTTGCTCCATTTAATGATTATGCAATTGCCAAATGTCCACCTACACTGAAACGATCTCAGACATTGGTACAATCGACTTGCCATGTCAAGGGGAATTTTGATTCTTGTGGGTTATATTGTATCCTGCCGGCCGCCCTCTCAAGGGACATTAGGGTCCCCCGCAAGACAGTATGCCATGGAATCAGTGTACGCAGCATCTATGATTCCAAGTTCATCATTGTTATTATTATCGATGGTCATCACGCCAACGTTGACAGCTCCATCTTGGTCAAGCAGGTTCGCGCAGACTACGTTGGCGTCATTGTCGAACATGTAATCCGCGATGTCTGTGGCAATACCCTGGATTTGACTTTGGTCAAAGTCATCAAATCTGGAAGTTGCAAGCAGAGTCAGTCTAATACAACTATAGGTATCTACCTGGGAATAGAAAGAGATTGCTCACGCCTGCTCATTATCGTCCTCCCAGAAGTAGGTGGCGACAATTCCATCATCATCATCATCATCATCTCTCTTTGTTGTGGCCCCAGATTTTGGACTGCTCCCAACAGGGTGCCATTCTGGCCGGAAGTGGACATCATGGAAGATGCCATCGACCGTGGTGTTTCTTTTCCAATAGACGTCCAGGTGCCGTGGGGAGCACCAGCCTTGAGTTGGCAGAGGGTCGAGCACGACTCGGTCGGCAGCCAGGCCTCATGGATTGCACTGGTGATGGTATCAAAACGCCGCACTGGGTTGGGAGTGCCGGCTGGCCCACTGGAGGCTCTGAAAAGAGTGAAAAAGCTGACAAGGACAGCAGACATGGCAACAATGCCACAGACGATGGGTCCAGCGGCACAAGCGTAGCTGGCAATCTGAGCATTGGTAAAGAGAACAGCCAAGGCAACCGCCGTCTGGGGGATTGAATCGGGACCGAAGGCGACATCAACTTTGGTCCAGTTGTGCGCCACAACATCAGTTGTGGGAAGAATGGTCACGTCGTGAGAGATGATGGCGACGTCTGCTGCTGGAATAGCAGTGCTCTGCGCGAGGCCCACGAGGCAAAGAGCAAGGAGGCAAGAAGGGAACTGCATCATAGTCAGCTAAAGATCTAGAAGCTTTGGAGATGGTTGATGAGTGATATCTCCTGATTTTCACCGTCCAGTAGCCCTTATTTATATCTTACTCGGATAAATGAGGTCGAGTTCGGTGAATTTACCCATGTACTCAGCTCCAATCTGATAGACAGTTCCTTACTATCGTCACTCAATCATGGTGGCATTCTCATCCACAAGATTCTCTACTATAGTATCATCGTATATCCAGCTGAAGGCGCTAGATGAAAGACGGCAGGGCTATGCATCCCATGCAAAGAGACCTTCTTTTCCACCAAAACCCGACGTATCGGATGCGAAGGAATACCACCTGATATACTATATACTTGCAGACCTAATGCGCTGGACGCCTGACTGGAAAATAATCTGGTTGAAGCGTGCATTTGCAGGTCTATGACAGATCTGCAGGTGGAAAGATGGGGATCAACCTGAGGGTGCTTGGCCCAGGATCAAAGGCCCTCTTATTATTTTATCTGCACTGTAAAGACAACCGCCAGCAAATGAGGGGATGATATCAAAAGATAAAAGATATTCCCAGAATCATTTAGATAAGAGCCGTCATTAGTATTACTGTTATCTCAAAGTCTTAGGAAAGTCAATTGAAAGGAATACAAATATCTCCCTCTCTATTTACTGAATCCGACTCTGCCAGTGTAACAGCTTAAATAATTAAAGGTAGTAGCAACTTTTATTACCTATTCTAAGCCAGGGAAAGAAAGAAAAAAGTTCTGTACTTACCTGTCATGGGCCAAATGCAATAGATTCTATTAAGCAGGCACGTGCGTAGGATAAGCCGGGGGCGAGAGAAACAGAAGGAGATCTAGTTCTCGTTATATGAATGATTAGACTTAGAAAAGGGGAACTCCTTATCGAAAGGGTATGCGTAGGCCTAGCAACCGGGAATCATAATATAGCGAAGATGAGTGCAATCCTTCTGCAACCACTCTAGTGCAAACATTCGACAACCGCCCTAGCGCAATTAATCTATAACCGGTCTTTTGCAGCTTAGTTCTATCTCCCAACAAATGCTCTAGCGCCACTTTACAACTGCTCTAGTGCTGACAGAACAACCAACTCTAATGCAAATACTCTAGTGTACGGAGTAATACTCTTGTACAAACCCACTAATGCCCGTTATAGAGCATTTACTTTATGCCTTGGATAGTTTGCTCAACCGAACAGTTTTTTGCCAGTCGTTCATCGACCTCTCGTAATCAATCTGATTGAGCAGTTCAACTCGAAATGACTCCTACAATTATGCTTAGATCTGTTTTTGGACTCTGGAAGTCCTTCATATATCAACCTACCGACTCACCTACTCCGGCTTCCGCCCAACCACAATCCCAATCCTCGCATCCGGCACCACGCCCGCCGCAAAACACCCCTCAATCTCCTTCAATAGCTTATCCGTCTCTCTCAGCGCGGTCTCCTCGTTCGCTACCTTCCCACTCCGAAGCAACAGCTCCGGCACCACAGCCCTGAACACTCGCAGCATCCACCGCTGCGCCCTCTCATGCAGCTGCGGCTGCGCAAGGGTGCTGTATTCGTGTCTGGTGACGTCCACCAGCCCGGCTTCTTTGCTCGCCTCATAGATCACCGCGGGCGCGCTGCTGCTGAGTCCGAGCCTAACTGCAGAACCAAGTGTTTGTTTTGCGATTTCGGAGAAGCGCGGGTATTCGTCTTTTTTGGTTTGGGATAAGGCGTCCACGTCAAAGTCGACCCATTGGATGTAGCCGCCGGGTTCTGGTTTTTGGAGATGAGGGGTTTCGTTAGCTGGTTTCCATCGGAAAGCAGAAGAGAAGAATCCAGTCACAAAAGTTCCTGCTTGACACTTGTGTAGACCATTTGAATGGCCACGGAGTAAACATGGGCCGGATATTCTTACTCAGAAGCGCTACTAAGTTAGCGACCACAGTCTTGTAGTCCGCTTCCCTGATACCACCGACCAGGAATCTGGCATGGACCAAATCGTAGCGATTCATATGCTCGGGCGGAAATGGCTCCAGCACGTCCTGAACCGAGAAATGTATGTCACCAGCATTAGCAGGAAACTGGGCAGGAGAGATATCGAAGCCCTGATAATATCGCGAACGGTCTGACGGGACCTCCTTCGTCAACAGCTCGGAGACATGCTTGAGCCAGATTCTATATACATGATTAGATTAGTGTTATAAACCATCTGAACTTCGCTCCAGGTGAAGAAGGTTCCTATTGTAGCCACTAAAAAGTCAAAATGAGGTCCGCGACTTACCCCGTCCCTGTCGCAATATCTGCAACAGCAAACAGACGGTCCTTCGATATCGATGCATGGATTGGACTTCCTCCAATTACGTCCACGAGAAACGTATGTTGCTCGTCAAGCCTGCAGCGATAGATATGTACATATGCCTTGTCAGTGGTGAGGCTCCGTAGATTGTTCATGGAGTACCTTAAATACATATATAGCACATACCGAGCAGACTCACCCTTGTCTCTCTTAAGAACATAGATCTCCTCCTTCTCTTGGGTCATTTTTTATCCGTGACTTGGCAAGCGAAAGTCCCTGTTGAAAGAAAGAAATGATAAAGAAAAAAAAATAAATAAAACAGCAGAGCAGTTGAGTCGAGCTGGTTTATATACCCGCCTTCAAGTGCGGGTTTCGGGGTTCTGGGGCCATAGTAGGTATGACTAGGTGAATTGCCGTAGTATGCATAAAATACATGGTATGATATTGTGCAGCTGTTCCAGATTCGGGCCGTCCGTATTATTCCTCTTCGCGGAGCTCGGCACGTGAGCCAGCGCTGCATAACTCGGTTCCGGAAGCTTGCTCGAGTTATGCACGGCTGGCTTATGCACCATCCGATGTGCCGATATGAACCTCCAGTATTTCGACTTGCGAATCCCTTGTTGCGCTCCCTTGGATTTTCTTTCTTTGTTTCCTTGCCAGATTCCTCCTTAGCTTCGACGGGCGCCTGTTCTCTTCTTGTGCTTCTGTTCTCGGCAATCTGTATCGACTTTGACCTGATCAACTGCCATATGGGAGGGCAAAAGAGCACCTCCGATCTTGAGGTTTCCAAGACACCACACTGGCGTCTCGTCATCGACCAAGCTGTGGTGACTCCTGAGGTGCAGAACTTCCCCTACGCCGGGTCGGGAACGTGTGATGACCCCTATGTTATCACCTGGATTCCTAATGATCCCCGCAATCCAATGCTCTTCTCGCCAGTGAAGAAGTGGATGCTGACGGCTCTGGTTTCTGTTTCAACCCTTGCTGTCGCGTTTGTCTCCTCTGCATACAGTGGTGGTGCAGCTCAGGTCATGGAGCAATTCCAATGTCGGTTCAGAAGTGGTCACGCTCGGCGTCTCCTTGTTCGTTCTAGGCTTCGCGATCGGACCGTTGCTATGGGCGCCGCTTAGTGAGGTGTTCGGTCGCCAAATCCTTTTCATCATCACCTATGGCTGCCTAACAGCCTTCAACGCAGGTGCCGCTGGTTCTCAGAACATCCAGACGCTCTTAATCCTGAGATTCTTTGCTGGTGCATTTGGATCTTCACCTCTGACCAATGCAGGAGGTGCAATTGCAGATATGTTCGATCCCTCACAAAGAGGGCTGGCCATGACTCTCTTCGCGGCTGCTCCTTTTCTGGGACCTACGCTTGGACCTGGTGAGTCAAAGTCTCTGGCCCTTCTCAAGTCGCACTGGTAAATCGTTTCGTCCTAGTTATCGGAGGCTTTCTTGGCATGAATGAAGGCTGGAGATGGGCAGAAGGTTTCCTGGCCATTTTCTCCGGCGCGCTTTGGCTCGTTGGTGCTGCGTTACTGCCCGAAACGTATGCTCCTGTTCTTCTACGCAAACGGGCCGAGAGACTAGCCAAGATGACCGGAAAAAATATATCGGAGTAAGCTGGATGCTGATCGACCAAGAAGCTCCTTGAAGGAGATGTTTGGCGCGGCACTATTGCGACCCTGGATACTTCTCTTTCGTGAGCCGATTGTGCTCATATTATCGATATACATGGCTATAATCTATGGGACCCTCTATATGCTGTTCCCTGCATTTCCCATCGTCTTCCAAGAAGTACGAGGCTGGAATCAAGGTATTGGGGGTCTGGCATTTCTTGGTGTCACAGTGGGCATGATGTTCGCTGTCGCTGCTGCTCTCTGGGATAACAAGCGTTACATCCGCGTTATGCAGAAGCATCAAGGGTTTGCTCCTCCAGAATCTCGACTCCCTCTATGCTTAGTTGGTGGCCTCGCAATTCCAGTTAGCCTGTTTTGGTTTGCATGGACAAATTATCCATCCATCCACTGGATTGTCAGCATAATTGCAACGGTTCCATTCGGGTTTGGGGTGGTCACTGTCTTTTTGACTGTTGTCAACTACGTGGTTGACTCTTACACGATCTTTGCGGCTTCTGTCTTAGCGGCCAATGCCGTTCTTCGTTCCCTGTTCGGCATGGCGTTTCCACTTTTCACCACTTACATGTATCACAACCTTGGTATCCACTGGGCTTCAACAATTCCGGCTTTCCTCGCCCTGGCCTGCACTCCTTTTCCTTTTCTCTTTTATAAATTATGGAAGCGCTGTTCGGCTGAAGTGCAAATTTGCCGCACAGTCGGATGATTTCATGCGGAAACTGCGCGAAGCCCCTCAACAGCGGGCTAAGCAGACGGATGAGAGCATGGAAGCCACAGAAGATATCAATGAGAAGGCGACGCCGCCCAAGGCTAGCAAGGTGACCAGTGACCGGCGCCAGTCAATGGCTTCCACGGTGTGCAATGAGGAGAGCGCATAACAGGAACCCATACGGCACTGATCGTGTTCATACTGGTCATTCCAGAGAGCACATGACACAGCAATCAGCAGCGAGTGGCGGATCAAAAGAGATGATCCGGTCAGTCACAGTGCAATGAGGTCGTTATACACGCCCTCAACGGCAAAAAGGCCTCTCTCGCGAACCAAGAACCCCCCATGTTACTAGTTGTTCACGTTGGCCTTGTAGGCATAGATAAAAAATTCGCTCGACGCAATTTTTGTGTGTGAGCTTTAAAATATTTCAATAAAACCCCTGTATTACCATCTCCGTAATAATTCGATTTTTCCCCCCCCCCCCCCCCCCCCCGCGAAATAGCCCATCCTTACTCACAGGGAACCTTTTTTTTTGGGGCGCTCCCAGATTGGCTTATAAGCAGCTCCAGTGGTCGCCCCAAATCCTACATCCGTGCATGGGGAAGAAGAAGCTTTGGCCATTGGCAGGCCCTCCCATGCTGTGGCCGATGAAGAGTCTGTCCTAGGCCGCCCTGGCTCCAATAGCCATGGACCCAAAGGATCAGCAAGGTTATGGTGCGCTAGCGGACAATAAATAATTGGTGAAAATTATGTACTTATTTGCAACTAAATATTATATATATTACCCGTAGGATTCTCTTTGCGATCGACGAGATCCTGCCGACAACGATAATAGACCGCCAGACGCCGTGGCCAATGGCTCCGCGGACCATCCTAGGTTGTCTGCCCAGCCCGATCGAGGAAGTAAGTAACATGTACATGTACATGTATTCTTCCGAACCCAGTATAGAGGCACGGTGTCAAAGATTTTCGAACCCCAGCCGGTGAATGGGGGAAAACACCCTGGAAGAGTCCTGCCAAGATGCCTGCCCTCTGCTCTGCTGGACACTTGGTGAGGTCCCAAGTGGGCGACATTGCCATTGTCCAATCTGGAACGAGGCGATGAAGCATATGCGAATACATCAGATATGAGACGCTTGGATGATGGGTCCGTTTGTTGTCTACTCATAGTTGTATACCCGGAAAGATGTCGAACTTTTTGATTGACGGTTGAACCCCACGATCAGAGATGGCCTCTCTACATGCCGAGTATCAATACATGCTGAGCACTAACTGTCAACTAGCAGAATCTCCCTTTAAGCATACATTATTTTAGTTTGATAATCACTCTGCTAATGTCATTGTCAATATTAAGCTAGATTAAACTATATGACTTGACTCCTGTGATGCAAGCAAATTGCAAGGCATATTCTGTGCATAACCATTGCATTCTACCCCTGAGGTTTCACCTAGACATTATAGGATTATCCACAGCAAGTATTGCCACTTCAAACTTCATATTTGCTATTTAAGAGGATGCTAGATTACTAGTTGCAGTGCAGTAATGTTTGCTAATTGAGTGGTGATGGGATGAATATAGCATCTGGATTATGTATACGAGAGGCTAATGCAGGTGTGGCTGATAAGGGGAAAACTCGAATGAAGTTGGTAATCAAACCTGACTATGGCCAGCCATTGATCCTATGGAGTTCGTCCAGAGCAGCGTGGTAGGCCCAGTTTTGGTCTCGAAATCTGATGTAGCGAGCTCGCTGCTGGAATATCCTTGGCTTGTAGCTTTCTGGCAGTGTGAAAAAAAAGGCTAAGACGAGCAGCCTGGTAGATGGGATTATTGTAACCCAGACTGTCCAGTGCCATCCTAGAGGAGAACTGACCATAAATGCACCTATGATGGGACTAAACACTAGGCCTATGAATGTCCCGGCAGTAAAGATCATTGCTACTAGACTCTGGCTATTTCCATCCCAGAAGTCAGTTAGGGTTCCCCCAGCAATAATCATAGGAGCGGTCCCAAAGAAACCACAGAGTGTGCTAGATATGAGGATGGTAGAAAGATTCGAAGCTACTACAGCAGGGATGTAGAAGATAACAAATCTAGAAAAGCTAACAAGGATGGGACTTTGTCGCCTGTATTGCTCTGATAGTGGTCCCCAAAATAGAGATCCTGCACTTGCGCCCTGAACCCCAAGGGGTACTTAAGTAAGCGAATAGGGCAACAGACATGGAGGGAGTAGGGAAGCCGGCTTACCAACACAAAGAGACTGATTCCAAGAGTGGCTATGGTATAGGAGACCTCATATTCCTGCGCCAGCATGTTGGCCACTGTACTAAAGTTGCTACTTGACATTATGTAGCACACTGTCATTGCAGAAAGCATTATAGTAATATAATACTTCTTCCTCTAGGACTAGTTTCAAGGATTACCAGGATTAGTTAGTCCATTCCAGGTGGTTAGCAGGGCAGATGGATGCAAAGGTTCAGAGTTGATTGATGACTCTAGTATCTATTCTTCTACTCCCGGGTTGACAGAAGGGTTGTTTCCCCAGGCTTTGGTAAAAGAAGATAGTGGAGTGGGTAACTGCATCATGGTGGCTTGACTTTTGTGGTGCTCCCATAAATGCTCTAGGGGAGAGTAAACTCCAGAGGGCTTTATTCATTAGGAAGCCATGCCCAAGCCAGGTCTGCTCAGCCCCATTTAGCTGGTCAGCATCTGGAATTGAGCAAGCTAAAGATAATCGGTTTTGTCAGGGTGGGGGAAGATAATCCACAATAGTGTAATCCAATACATGGAACAGGGTTTATTTTTGGAAGGAAGCCAACCCTCTCCCTCCCCTTTAGCAGTGGCAGAGTTAGACAAAGGGCTAGAGATCTCAGCATCCAATCCTGGACAGAAGACTAAAAAACAGGGAAAAAGGACATGGAATCAAATGCTTATGGTTGCAGCTATACATTCTTGTTTTTCTTGCTCAAAGGTTTTAGCTGTCTATATTGCTTAGGAACATCCTTATCCTGGGATCACTTCCATACATAGTAATCATATAGATACCCTAAAGCCAATAATAGCTTATCCTAGTCCTATTAACAGCTGACTATGAGACAATATCAGCTTTGGCCAGTCTCACTAGGCAAGTTGGAAGAATTTCCAGATAGATTCTACTTCAGAATTATGAAGATGGCTGTCGCCTTAATAACCACCCATGGTTCATAGTGATTTTTATTGCCTCCCACCTCTAACAATCCTTCAAGCTTGATCTTCTGTTTGTTTTGTTTTTAAGGTTCAAACTCTGACAGTCACTAGGGATCCTGGGAGTACTGGCTCTAGGAACAGAATCCTGAGTTCCGCAGTTACTACTATCTGCTGGCTTCTGAATTCGCTTTCCTGTTTTGCTACAGCAATGCCTGCAGATGAGCAGCATTATGCGGATGCCTTATTGAGGAGGGTGGTCAAAAGCCCACCGTGGACTATCCCAGGATAATAGCATACCCTCTGATCCACCAGTAAGCTGACCACTGAGTCCAAATTCATGCCCTCGTCCAGGACCTTTGGGTCAGGATCAGAAAGCATTTCAGGGTGGATGTAACGGCCGCTGGCACAAAGCATGTTGGTTATATGCATTGCCTTCTTTTCGTGGAGGTAAGATGGACAGGAGCCGATATTAACACGCAAATGTGCGAGATGGCTAAGAAGTCTGGAAATTCAGGAGCTGGTGGTCGCTCCCGCAGCCTACTGTAACGCTGGTGCTGACTTCCCTGCTACTCCCCCTTGGCTCCTGCAAGCTGTCTCCAGCTTCCCTTTGATTACTCAAGTGATAGATTAAAGCAGCCATGCTAGCCCAGCAGAACCAAACCAGATATAATCTATGTTCAATTTGGGCGCAGACTATAGTAGGTAGTTAGCTAGCAGATAACAGGTATTTGACGTTTCAACCACTGAAGGCTTGTGGTTAAACCAGAGATCCCAACAGACCTTGCCATAAAGTCATTTGCAACATGGCCTCTTCTGCCCCTGCCTGTCGCTTCACGAAAAACCCGTTCGAGCAATGTCCCATTGAGATTCTCTTGGCCATCACGAGGCTCAGTCCTGACCTTTCATCTCTACACAATCTGATCCAAGCATGCCCTCCCATCGCACATGCATTTCGTAAGAATGGCCCTGAAATTGTTGATTCGGTGATGAGGATCAGTCTGCCAATGCAGATCCAAGCAATCATCCACATCATAGTGCTGATTCGGTCCTCCTCACTTGCAAGTCCCTCCCTCGACGAATTCATCCAAGTGTACGCGCCGCCCACGGCGAGTCCCAACATCCCCACGTCTCTATCCAAGGCCACATCGCTGGTCATTCTACATGGAATCCTCACATCTGCCTATCAGATCTGGCTTCTCACCCATGCCTGTCTTCAGTACTATATCAACCAGTGCATGGCGCATCAGCTCTCACATCTTGCCGACTCCACGTCAACGGTTGAAATCATTGGCAACAGCCTTAAGTCAGGAGCTGACGAAGAATGGCGAGAATCACCAATGTACAATGCTTCTATACAGGGTCGCAGGTACCAGCTGCACAGCTCAGGACCTCCTTCGGAAGTCGAGGAGCAGCGTGTTGCCCGTGCCTTCTGGCTGGTGCAGATGCTCTATGATCTCCAGAACGCTGCCGAGTCACAGTTGGGTTGGCCAGAAGAAGACCTCAACCGACTGAGAGACATGGACGGCGAGCAGCTGGCCAGCGTTCTGCATGTTGAACCGGAGCAAGTCCCTCGCTAGCTTATTTTAATGTACTATATTATAATGATTAGTTTATTAAATATTATTTCATAGAATCTGCTAGTATAGATCCCTATAGTTTAGATAAGGTAAAGATAGACTTGAAATATTACTTTTTAAGTAAAATATTATAATTAAATTATAAAATTCGTGACTATAAACCTAGAGCTTTTTTCTTTCTCTTAAACCCTAAAATAATCAATATTGAGGGGTTTATTTTTAGATATATTTTTTTACATTATAGACTTTAGATAAAGATTTTTTTTTCTTATAGAGAAAAATCATTTAACTATTTTTCTAATTTTAAAAATCTATTTTAAAATTACCCTTTATATATAATATTTTTTTTTTCGAATAAATAAACTGGGTCCACAATACGCAATTCTTGCGGGAAAATGGGCCTGGATTACCTAGGTAGGCAGTTACTCATGAATTCGTTTCCCCTTAGCCTAAGAAGCTCAGTTACTAAATTCTGGAAGAATTGTTTTTAACAATACTAATATATTACAATTATTGTAGCATTATTATAGTGTCCATAACCTTCCATGCTTAGTCCGAGGAATGCCCGTATCGGGTCACCTGCAACGGTGGTCCGACAGTTTCTGTCTTGCATGACTCCACCCGCATGACACATGCCCCTGGAGGACATTCACACTCCACTCCGACATCCAACACCCCACATTTCTATTAAATGACAATCTCCATGTTGTCATCTGTTACAGGGGTAAGGACTTGTTTCCATTTGAGGTTGGAGATACTAGTCAACTAAATACTAACTTGGTATGCCTAGGAATTAAGCTACCCCTGTTCCCAATCCGATCCGTCGGCGCTTCGCCATTCCTGGTCGGTTTGATCGTTTGTTCCAAGGGTCTTCTCTGTTGTTCTGCCGACCCCACGCATTACCTTATTCGTCTTATTCTAATGGGGTGTTCTGTCACGAATTCCTTATTATTGGATCCATCGTCCTACCCTGATTCTTTTTTTGTCGCCTCTTCTTTACAGACAGTACTCCATACTGACAGCCACATAATGATATAATGATGGCTGGTCTGTGTCCAATTATATCTGACACCACTGTCTGTATCATAATCATCCGATTGCAACGTTCTCCGACAGATGGAGGATCTTTCTGACTTTGGTCATGAGTCCGTGAGAATCGGCCTAAGCTCTGTCTCACGTCGCTGGTTTAGACTCGTTTAGTACGGAGTACCTTTGAGGTAACCGGCTTCTAGCTGCAGCATATATTATAAGATGGAGGTCGCGACTCGAGTTCAGTTTCGAACACGCTCACTCTACAGCCAACAAACACAGTGAATTACTGCTGTGATCCTTCTTTTCATTCTTTAACCAACTTTTTAATCAACAGACTCTGGGAGTCTTTTTATTATCTTCTATATCGCATTCGCTTCCTTTCCTTTCCTTTCCTTTCCTCCTTTCAAAATCAAAATGGCGAAAGGCACTCTTAAAACCTTCACGTTGGCTTTCTTCCTGCTGAACTGTGAGTTATCCTAATCCCGTCCTACCTGCCATAAATCCATATATTGGATGGACGTTTCGATCTTGTCATGACACCAACTAAACTAACCCATTGCTTTTCACTTCTTTTCTTATAGCATCCCTCCTCGTCTCCGGCCTGCCAGAGGCCACCAAAGTATCCGCTGCCGTTACTGGTGCCCGAGCAGCCCCTCAAGCAAACCCCAGCTTAATTGGAAATGGACAAGGCAAACAATTCATCACGGGAGCTTGTGCCAGCGATGCAGACTGTGCTTCAGGATGCTGTGGTTTCAACACCGGTCTCTGTGCAGGTCCCGTCGTTGCTCAGGAGCGGGATGGAGGCTGCGGATTTGGGAACCCTGAACCCAACGATAATGCTGCTCGCGCATTGACCGCAGGGACTGGAGCAGGAGTTACTACTACCACTGCCGCTCCTGTTGCTGCTACAGCCGCCACCAAAGTCTCTGCCGCTGTCACTGGAGCTCGAGCGGCCCCTCAAGCAAACCCCAGCTTGATTGGTAATGGACAAGGCAAACAGTTCATCACGGGAGCTTGTGCTAGCGATGCGGATTGCGCCTCAGGCTGCTGTGGCTTTAATACTGGTCTCTGCGCTGGTCCCGTCGTTGCGCAGGAACGGGATGGAGGCTGTGGATTCGGCAACCCTGAGCCCAACGACAACGCTGCTCGTGCCCTGACAGCTGGAACCGGCGCTGAAGCCACTACTGCCACGACTGCTGCTGCTGTTGCTGCCACGGCCGCTACCAAAGTCTCTGCTGCCGTCACCGGCGCCCGAGCTGCTCCTCAAGCGAACCCCAGCTTGATCGGCAACGGTCAGGGGAAGCAATTCATCACTGGTGCTTGTGCCAGCGATGCTGACTGCGCGTCGGGCTGCTGTGGCTTCAATACAGGTCTTTGTGCCGGCCCGATTGTTGCGCAGGAACGCGATGGTGGTTGCGGTTTTGGCAATGCCCAGCCGAATGACAATGCAGCAAAGGCGCTGACCGAAGGCACCGGAGCTGCTTCTGAGACCACTACCGCTGCAGCAGTTGCGAACACTGAGGCCGCTAGCAAGACGATTCCAGCTGGCGTCACCGGTGCCCGAGCTGCTCCTCAAGCGAACCCCAGCTTGATCGGCAACGGTCAGGGGAAGCAGTTCATCACTGGCGCGTGTGCCAGCGACGCGGACTGCGCGTCGGGTTGCTGCGGCTTCAACACGGGATTGTGTGCAGGCCCGATCGTTGCTCAGGAGCGTGATGGCGGTTGTGGCTTCGGAAATGCGCAGCCGAATGATAATGCGGCGAAGGCGCTGACTGGGCAGTGAGCAACTGCAACAGGGTGCTGATGTGGCTGTTATCAGTCTGTTAGGTGTCTCTTCCATGCAGGTCGTGGGGACTCTGGCTGGCTGAGTTCATTTCAATGTACTTAGTATAGTGTACTTTATCAATTTATTCACTTTAGAGTGGGCAATGGCAGGCAGCTATGTAAACGTAAATCACCGTGCTATGAGAATAGATATATCATATGATATATGATATATACAGACTCGTGGAAGTGGTTCAACTGTTTGTAGCTCTCAGTTGGAAGCTCGCCGGGAAGTCAGCATTAATTACTAGAAAAAGAGAAATGTGAAGAAGAAGAAAACAAAGAAGGGATAAACGAAGGAAGGAGACATCGGTATACCATTTCTTTAACAAGATATGCTTATCTGAAAGTAAGATCCAAAATAAGATCCAAAATAAGATTTAAAAGCACGATAGTTTCCTATTTGCAGACCTTAGTGGTATGAAGTTTAAGTTTTTTTTCCTCCACCTCCACATTTCGATACCCTCCCTGACTCCAACAACAAATAGTGCTGCTGTCCGGAATAAACACTTGTATACGAAGTACGGAGTACCCTTCTAGGCATTTATTATTTAGTTGCAACCAACCCAATCAGATAACACTACGACGGCAGATTCGTCATAGATGGGTCCAGCCTGCATGCGTTATTGGTGCCAAGGCTGCCAGCCACGCGTCACTCCAGAGTAGATCTTATCAATCAGTATAAAGCAACATCACTGACTGGAAATCAATCTTGTTCCTGGATGATTTTGTTTTCTTTTTCTTCTTCTGTTTTCTTGCAGTTGCTGGCTGATCAGTTCTCTTTGCCAGTCAAGTACATAATTGTCGGATATTTTCCCACTCTCTTTCTGCTGACAATAACTTGATGACTCGTGTCGTCGAATTTATGTAGCCTGTCTGACAGATCGCTCTCATGCGTCCTGCACTGCAGCTCCTCACATCCAGTCTCGCGGCTTTGGCCCTGACTGGCACAGCCAGCTCTTCTCTAATTGAGACCAAACCCCTCCGCAATGCCAACCACATCTTCAACGCCATCCACTCGTCCATGAGACAATGGGGCGGATCGTGGAACCACAATGGCATGTCCTTCTTCCTGGCCACCGTTCCTGCAGGGACGCAGTTCTACCACGGCACCTACACGCCAGACCCCGTCAATGGCACCGAATGGCTGGCTTTTGAGCCGGAGCATGCGTTGGCGTTTGCCCGTCCTAGGCCACGCGGGCATCCGCCTGGAAAAGATCCACAGGGCGGACCGCGGCAGAGGGAGCAGAAGCCATTGCATATAAATGAGAATTCTCAAGAAGGCGACGACGAAGCAGGCTTCCTCCACACCTACATCACTGCCAAAGACCTGCATCTGCTCTACCTCGACGGCCTCTCTGCCGGCAAAACAGACATGGGCACCCTCGACTCCCAGGACCGCATCCTGCTCCGCGACAACATCACCGGCCCTGGCTTCCAGGAGTACGAGCGCGCAAAACTAGCATGCCAGATCGCGCGGGACGACTGGCACGGTCGCATTGACGGCATCCTGCGCATGGAGTCTGGGTTTGAGATCATCCTGTGTGACTTCAAGCGGGATCTGCGCGTCGTGCGTATCAGTCGTGTTAAAGGCAGGGATAGAGAACGACGGGGAGCGCCAGGAGGTGTGGAAGGGTTTTCGACGTACAAGGCCATTGCTGCGCGGTTTAACGGTATTGGCGGTGGCAGAGTCAGAGTGAATTACGACCACTTCGTCACGGCGTACGCGTACGACCAGCTGGATCTGTTTCAAGGGGGGACGAACAAGATGCCACGGCTAGTGAATTTCTCGTACGACGACCTGGAGCCAATCCGTCGGGATCTCGACAGGCTGGTACTCGAGCACGACGCGGACGAACCGCCGGCATTCAACTGGCAGTCCATCGCAGACATGATCATCGAGCGCTACTCGAACGAGCTGAAGTACCTTGTGTCGGAGAAGCTGCCGTCGACCATCGAAGCGCTGCATGCAGAGATCGAAACTCTTCTATCGCCCTTCATAGACTATCGTCTGCGCAACGCCACCGCGGAAGCAGAGCGGTGCGCAACGCAATTCATCCCCGCCAACGCACCAAAAGACACCCTCGCCGCGCGTGTCGTTTATGACGTCGCGTACACCATCTGCGCGACGCTGCGGTCTGCCTTGGAGGAGGCAGATCACCAGACTGCCGTGACGAGTATCGAGCGTCTGATCGAGTACCTGTCCTGGACGACGTGGAAGGAATGCCCCGAGAAATGCGACTACAGTGAGGTCTGCTTCATCCCCATCTGGCCGTCTGGCACGGTTGAGGATCGCGAGCATCCGCGCTGTCGGGATAGACCGTCGTCGGGAGGAGAGCGATATTGGCGTGGAGGGCCAGGGTTCGGCCATCGCCCTCGCCCTCCCAAGGATGCATTCGATGAGGATGAGGATGACTATGGGCATTATGATGAGCTGTGAAGCAGATCCTAGTTACTGTCGTCTTTTCTCCTGTTGCGGATTTGGAGGGATTCTCCCAAATTAAGACAATTCTTGTTTGAGATAGAGCACAGTCCATGGCAGACAGTTGGGCGGGCATGAAATATGATGCACCTTTATTTTTTTTTTCCTTGGTTATCTCTTCCTTTCTTTCTCTGCCTGTCTCCTCTGCCTGACTTACAGAAGTACTCTATTCTTACTCGTGTTCATCCGAACTTCTTTTTTAAAAAGATTTGCAGAGCTTCAAATACCCAATACCAAACTAGGTAAATAAATGGTGCTCATATGAAACGCTAAGAAAGTGATATAGGGCTTGGACGGACTACGTAAGTCCTACAATAAACAAGATGTGCTGTAATATACGAGTAGACCCTAAGCCCTAGCTAGGTCTGGCCGCTGACCGATTAATTAGGTGTAAATAGACCCTGCTCTGCCCTGCAGGTATTAGATTATAACCCAGATTTATATTTCTGTGCTCCAGTCAAGATCAATATCATCAATTGGTGTAAGCTACTTTTGTATGTACAGTATGTATGTTAAATCTCAGTCAGCAACGGAAGCAACAAGATAAACCAGAAACTAACAAGTCAAGGGAAAAAGGTGTAAGCAGGCCCAATAGGGTTCTTGTCGAAGGGGAGGAATCAGGCTGAGTCGGACTCGTTTATGAACTTTACGTGGGTATAGGTAGAAACCTGGCGTACGAATACGAAGGTCGGTCCCTTGCTATCCACCCTATATCCTCGCGTGGCGGAGGATCAGGTGAGAAAAAGCTGCCATCCGCCAATACCCATGGTGGAAGCATACTCAGGTCGACTCTGTTTGTTGCTATTAGCTGCTTAACAACATTCTCCCGACTATTCCATACTGCCGACGACAGCGGCGTCCGGCCTCTGTTGTCCTTAGAGTCTAGGTCGACGTGGTTCGTTGCTATTAGCTGCTTGACAACTTCCTCCTGACCATACCCTGCTGCCCATGATAGCGGCGTTCGACCACAGTTGTCCTTGGAATCCAGGTTGACACGGTTCGTCGCTATCAGCTGCTCGACGACTTCCTTGTGACCATTCCCTGCTGCCCACGACAGCGGCGTCTGGCCTCCATTGTCCTTAGCATCCAGGTCGACTTTGTTTGTTGATATAAGCTGCTTAACAACCGCCTCCCGACCAAGGAAGGCCGCCCATAACAGTGGCGTCCGACCCACTTTGTCCATTGAGTCCAGTTCAAACCTGTCTTTCTTCGCGAGCAGTAGATTGGCCACCTCATCAAGCTTGTTCAGTACAGCATATGACAGAGGTGTATGATCCGATTCGTCCTTAGAATTCAGGTCGATTCCATCTCTTGCAAGTAGCAACTTGGCTACAGACCCATCTCCATTTGCTGCTGCATACAGCTACGGCGTCTGTCCCTGTCGAGAACGAGAGTTTAGGTTGACTCCGTCGCTTGCAAGACGTAATTTGGCAATCGCTTCATATCCATGGCGAGCAGCCAACATCAGCGGTGTCTCTCCACGAAACGAATCCTTGGGATCAGGGTCAACTCTGTCAGTTAAAAGCAGCAACTTAACTACCGCCTCATGCCCATTATTTGCTGTTAGCCACAGAGGTGTTGCTCCATTTTTATCCTTTGCATCAAGGTCAACTCTTCCTGAAGCAATCAGTAGATTGACCACTCCATCATGTCCATTCATGGCTGCGCATGATAGTGGCGTCAGTCCGTATGTATCTCCATTTACAGGGTCCGGGGTGTTCACATTAACTCTCCCTGTGGCAAGGAGCAGCCTAACTACTGCTGTGTGCCCTGCTTTTGCTGCAAGTAATAGCGGTGTTTCTCCCCCATTAACCGGTCTGTTTGGGTCAACTCCACCGTTTGCCAGTAGTAGACTAACCACTGCATCATGTCCATTCATCGCTGCGCATGATAGGGGTGTATGTCCGTCTCCGTGTCTGTACTGCCTGGCATTTACATTAACTGTCCCTGTGGCGAGTAGTAGCTCAACTATCTCCTTGTATCCTTTCCTTGCCGCCCAAAGCAGCGGAGTCTCTCCTCGAAACCTTGTCTCCGGATCGACTTTCCCCGTTGCAAGTAGCAGCTTCACCACTGCCACATGATCCTTCATCATTGCCCATAATAATGCTGGATCGCCGTATCTATCGGTGGTTTGGGGATCAGCTCCTTCTTCTAGCAACCTTTGTGCTGTCATCTCTCGTCCGTGTATTGCAGCCCATAATAACCCAGAACTTCGAGAAAACCGGACATTGTGACGATAGAGAAATGTATCTAGAAGACCATGTAGGTGGCGATTTGTTCGACAAAAGCAGCTGATGTCTCTGTCTCTTTCCAGCTTCTCAGCGATACACAGCAGTAATTCGTTCGGTAGGTCAAGAAGCTCCATTTCTACAAGCTATCGACATGTCAGTTCTACTAGCTATCACCCACAGGTAAGCTGTTTGGGAACGTACCGTTCGAGAATCATGTGTTTTTCAAACCGTCGGTCTGCTAGTCATGCAGACTGGCTTGTAATTCAAAGAAGGGTGATCGGACAAAATAACGGCAGCCCAAGAGGTACCAACAGGCTGATGTCAAAACTGACAAAATCTCAACTGCTCAAGGACGGTGGCATCGAAGGTGAAGAGAAAAGAGCTTAGATTGTGGGAGAAGGAAAGCGTGGAAGGTGCCTATGTAGGTAGCAGGCGAGCCAGGCAGATTTAGCCCCAGGCCCTAAGCCCTAGGTCTAGACTCTTATAGTACGAGATGTGGGATCTGCCGCTCATCAGTGTACTGAATATGCTGGTATTCCTCTACTTTCTCCCTTGCAAAGCCACAAATACGTGGAATTGCTTGATGATACTCGACTTTTTTTTTTTGCTAGATCCTAGGTCATTTCCTCAGGCCATTCGAGCTTGTTGAACCGCTCCAGTATTATCGTCCAATGGCAAGTAGAACTTGGAATAGCTCTATGAGCTAGCTGCAGAAAGTACTGACTGAGAAAGCCATTAATAATAATCCTATGAGATTGCCATAGAGATCACCAGCAGAAGATTGAACCTCGACTGCTCTTCCTCCGAGATCGCCTCAACTTATAACGGAGAATACTTGAAGGGGAAAAAAAGCGGATGAATCACCACTAAATTATTCCTCTGAGCCCCAAAAATCATAATCACTTTTCGAGAATTCAAAGCTCTCTCCCCAACTCACCCAGACACGGTCATTGCGTAGCCAAATGCTAACGACAGGTGAAAACGCTGGACAAGTGGTCAAAGTGAAACTCGCTAATTATCAAGGGGTATATGATCGATAGTATGTACGTGTATGTACTGTACATTACATAGATGGTCTTTCTCATGAATGCTGTATGCTGTATATATCATCGTGAGGATGTGCGTGATTGTTGGTGGAATAAGATGCAAAACCAATGTTTGGTTCCCAATCCAAGAAAGGAAAAAAAAGTTTTCATGCTATATAATACATCAAATCATCATCGTAGAGATCTTCGTGGTGAAGTATCAAGTTCCTGAGGCTCGGAGACCGCTATCCTCCCCCTTGTCGACCCGTCTAGTTCGGACCATTGCCGCTTGTGATCGTAAGATGCTTCCATTTCTGCCGGTGGACCTTGGTAGTACTTCCATTGGTTTTCCAAAGCAGGAACTTGTAGCATGCTTGCATTGTTCTGCTGCTGGCGTTGGGACTGATGTTGTCTCCATCGACGGATGAAAAAGAAAGCTCCCACCGAAACAGAAGCCACGCCTAGAGAGACGCCTATGCCGACGCCTAGCTTGACACTATTGCTGCTGCTGCTGCTACTGCTGCTGGAGCTGGCGCTGCTGACACTGCTGGAGTTGGTGCTGCTACTGCCAGTGCTGCTGGTGATAGCGGTGCTATGGGTGGGACTAGCAGTGCTACTGCTACTGCTGCTAAGAACGGACGTGGTCGTAGTTGCGGCAGCATTGTAATTCACGTCGAAAACGTTAAAACCTAGATTCAAAGCGGTCCCGGGTGGCGGTCGTTGTTTACAAGCAATATCCATCGCTCTCAAATCTGCCCGAGTCTTGATTAGTGCGATGATGAAGAAGAGCAGGCGATTGATTGCTGGATGGCAAACATACAGTTCGCCAATACTTTGGTCCCATTAGCCCCTTCCAGACATTGGATACAGTTCTGGACTGTAGATGTAAACGAGCCGTTATAGGTTGTGCAGTAATCATACTGCAACGTCATATTGGTCTCGAGCAGCTTATCGGTCATGGGCAAAATCATCGGCTGGCAGGTCCCGCTGCAGGTCTCCATCGCTGGCGTCGCGTTGTTGTTATTCGGGTAGCCATAGACACACCAGTCGATGGTGAACTTGATATTGACTAGGGACCACAAACTGGCGATTAGTAGAGGTCGTAATTTAGCAAAGCTAAACTCACACAAAAACCAGTAGACATCATTCTCCCCCGTCGGAGGCGTGTCGGGAGAATTGGCGCTGCTGGCGCTTTCGCAGCCGACGCAGTTCACCCATTTAATCCCCGTGGCCGTTGCTTGCGGCCCACTCAATTCCCCGTCTTCGCAGACCAAATCCCAGGTCTGGGTGCTCGATGAGTACGGATTGGAGATGTTCAGGCCGGGTTTGTCGATGCAGAGATCCGAACAGGGAGAGTTGGGAGCGACCTCGATGCCGGAAACCGTCACTCCCAAGAGAGCGGCCACGAACCATAATACCGTCGCCATGTGTCACCAGAAAAGATCCAACAGCTAAAAAGCAGTAGTCATGGCACTCTTTTTAGCGGATGGGAAAATCTGACACCGTGATGGGGAGACGCGGCAAGGGAACCGCCGGAATGCAGCAGAAGCAGAGAAGGGCTCGGTTAGTTTATATAGACTGACAAACAAGGATAAGTAGCACAAGAGGGGTTGATCAGGCTGTACAGTATCATCCTCTGCTGCTTGGCGTTTCTGGTGCTGAATGTAGCAGCTCCGGCATTTCGTCTGATATTAATGGGTGCTACTGGTCTTCACTGCTTTGATGAACCGACGAAGAGGGGTCGATTGGATGCGCAGAAACCATGCAGCATGAGGGCGCTAATTAAGACCAAGCAACCTCATGAATGCTTTGCGATAGCCACCAATCATACAGTCAGTATAACCAACACGGCGGTAGTTTTGCCTTTTAAAAGACAGAACCGAAAAGAAAATCTGGCAAGCTCAGCACAACTGTTGTCGACTTTCTGGAAACAAATCTAATGACTTATCGTAATGGGCAGATACAAACTGACATTCCATCTTAACCCCTCCGTATATCTCTGGGACAGAGATCATTGTGACCACGCAAAGCGAGGAGAAGGTCAGTCAGCGCGTAATGAAACAACTGCACTTCTAGAGTCGATCCAAATTCAAGCGTCGAATGAGGCTTCGACATTGCTGCGCCGCATGCATGTTCCTGGTCTAAAATAATCCCCTCGGCGCTTAACCGGTGTTAACGAACCAATGAACTGTTTCGCTCCCCTCACTTGAGTATGAGCTCAAACACGGTCCTTGCGCCGTCTCTTTAATTTTGAATCTGTCAAGAGTCAAGATATGTCCCGCACGTGATGATGGTTTTCCACATTAGGAATCAAAAAGAAAGAAAGTTGGAGCGTACATACAAAAAAAAAATCGCGATCAAATGCATTATTATTCACCATCAGCAGGCTCGCCGAAAAGAATCTAGAAGGTGTCGTGACTATGCGGTTGGTATCGATTTACTCCGTAGATGGCGTTGCGCCGCAGCAACTAACAGAACGTAGCCAGCAAAGCAGCCAGGGGTCTGGTCTGGGCGAGCCGGCGCTGATAGAATAAGAATCGGACGCAGTCGCCGCAATACTATTCTGGTGAATGCCCAGCCAAGGAGAGCAGAGATGGATTGAGCAAGGATCCACGACTGGTCTTGTCTTGATCATGACATCTTCGCAGCTGTCGATGAGAATTCCCTTACCGTCGAGATGGCCTTGCTATCGATGTGGCGGCGCTTGCTTCCAAAGAGAACAGTCGCCGTGGTCACGGGGTTAATCACGCTGGCATTTCTTCTTCACTTCTGGGAAGAGGGCGAGCAATTCCTGACCTTCCGATCGGACAATTTTCGAAAGACAAGGTATGTAAATCTCCATCTCTTCTTCTTTCCATTGTTATAACTCATCCTTCTTATCTCTCTTGACTTGACATGACAGTCCGGACCACGACTTTTACTCCACGGGCACATACTCGCTTCCTGGAGGCCAGCTCGGCGGATCATTCTTCCATCGTGTGCGCACGCATCCAATCCCCATCCCGTATGACCCATATTCAGATTACAGTGGCGATGCGGGTTATCGACCATGTCTGGGGCCTCGAGGGAACCTTCTCGATCGGACGAACCCCGAAGACATGATGTTCGGGTATCGATGGAACGTCTCAGGTAGGTGCCTGGCTGGCCCGACACAAACGGAGGGTTACTGACAAGGAATGAACAGCGTTCCCGTCACCGGTATTTGGTTCCTACGAGGCGGTGCCCTTGGATCGGTCGATCTGTACGGATCGATATTCCCGCTATGGCGCCTATGGGTATGGTGAGCGCGAACAAGGCGAGGTTCCTGGATTCCAAAAGCCATCCCCCGTGGAGTGGGACTCGGTCGATTGGGATGCTCTTCAGCAAGATTGTCTACAGCGAAACGCCCACCGATACGACCATGTAGAACAGACCCGTCAACGACCGTGGGGACTACACCGGGAAAATGAAGCCTTGATGGCCTCTTCTCGACCCAACAAATCGAGATCCCGGACGAGAACCGCGGTGATTCTGCGCAGTTCGATCGGGATGAACTATACGGAAAACGATCTCCATAACATCCGAGCCATAGTCATGGAACTGGCTCTCTTTTCAGGGGCCGAATATGAAGTTTTCCTGCTGATTGACACCCAGGACGCAGCACTGCCGGATCTCGAGGATGAAGCTGCTGTAAAAAAGCTGAAAGAGTCGACACTCCCGCGGGAACTGCATGGACTGGCCGTCTTCTTCAATCATGAGATTCTCCAGGCGTGGTACCCCAAGCTGCCCGAACACCGGTAAGACACTGATTCTGCGACCCACTGAATCGTGCACTCACTTTGCTTGCGACTAGAGCAATTTTGCAGTACTTCCAGCCGCTACAAATCTTTGCCCATTTGCATCCCGAATTCGACTTCTTCTGGCAATTTGAGATGGATGCGAGGTATACCGGCCATCTGTATCACTTGCTGGAGCAGGCGGCCAGTTTTGCCCGGATGCAGCCTCGAAAATTCCTGTGGGAGCGCAACTCGTATTTCTACATGTCTCGCGTTCACGGCACTTGGGACGAGTTCGTGCAGCGCGTGGATCGAGACATGGCGGGCCGAGAGAGTATCTGGGGGCCTCTGCCCGCGCGGAACATCACCCCTAACGATATTGATAACAGACCTACTCCCCCAACCGATCCGGCGGACGATCGCTATGAATGGGGTGTGGGCGAGGAAGCAGACTTGATCACCTGGCTGCCAACATTCGACCCAGAACACACCGACTGGCCGTTTCGCAACGAGATCTACAACTTCGAACAAGGAGTCGCCACCCCTCGTCGCACTGCCGTTGTGACGATGTCTCGGGTGTCTTCCCGCTTACTACGGGCCATGCACCGCGACCAGACGGAGAAAGGCGTCGGGCTCGCTTCGGAGATGTCGGCCGTGTCCTGGGCGATGTATTACGGTCTGAAGGTGGTGCAAATCCCGCAGCCGCTCTATCTGGAGGGTGGTGACTGGGAGGAGGACATCAGTGCGCTCGAAAGAAGAGTCAACTCGGGAAGTCCTGAAAAGATCAATGCGAGATGGGAGAGTATCTGGAGCTGGGGCCAGCATGACGATATCCTCTATCACATGACCTATATGTTTCGGTCGGTGTTGCCGGAGAAGATATACCGTGTCTGGCTGGGGTATAAGACTGACGGAGGAAAGGGAGGGTCAAAGGTATGTTTAACTCAAGTCTGCTCCGTTAATGATTTCTTGTTCATCAGGTCTGACTGGATCTCAGTGGGAAAAGAAATATGGACGGCTATGCCTCCCTCCGATGTTCCTCCATCCGGTGAAAAATGTCGCATAGCGAGTTGTCATTATTAATGGCATTACACGAATGGCTTTCATACACCGTGAAAATGGTGTAGGCGATTCGACGAAATCGAGTCTTCCATGGAAATTTATCCCTCCTGATGGTCGGTACGGCGTCGCTCCGATCCCGTTTTAAGCGACGAAACAGATCAGAAGGGAGAAGGCCAGACCAGGTTGGCATGTACCAAAAAAAAAAACAAGCGCCTGGGATAAAAGGCTGGTTTGTTTGAAGAGTACCGGCTACGTTCTCGGGAAAACTACTACTTCTTGAAGTCTAATTGGAGGAAACGTAAGTGCAGATGCCAGATAAGTGAGACTCCTGAGCTTGAATTAAAGACCACCTTTCAAGCAAGCATAAACGTGGCATAAAGTATGTACAGTATATACGTACTGTACATACAATTAATTGTAGATATGGGTAGAGACTGTCAGAGTTAAGTGTAAAGTACCTTCCCTTAATATAGTAAATAATACCCAAGCTTACTTATATTAGTCTGTATTCATAAAAAAATGAAAATGAAAGTGACTCCTTAAGTTACTTAAATTTTTTTTGCTCCTTTTAGAGATTCGTCTAATTTTTGACTTTACTACAAAATAGTAATTCTAAAATAAACAACGTAGATAAAATAAAATGAAAAAAAAATAACTCTATTAAATAACATACCCCTATTAAATTCTACAAACTACGTCTATTTATTGTCAAAATTATAATTAATCATCATGGCGGTTTATTATATTATATGAGTAAGCAAGAAATTGACCATTCCTGGAGTGATTCTTGAGAGCGGTGGCTCATGATTTAACATGGGTTTAGGTTTATTTAGCCCGAGAAGTATTACATCACGCGCCCTATGTAGGTATTATTTTTGCCTATCTATCATTATTTTGACTGCGCAAACCGGATTCTTGACCACATTCAATATTGGATCGTAATACTCTACCTACCTACCTAAAGGTATATGAGTGAGGGCTGTGAAGGAATGTACATACATACAGCACCTACTAAGGCTAGGTGGATTGACAATACTCCGTACATGAGAACTGAACTAATTAATTAAGCCTTCTTTAAAATTGAACGTATCTCCACTGCACAGCCCAGGTAGACTAGACTGTGGACCGTGGATCTGCAGGCTGCAGCTCCCGCAAGACTAACCAACTATAAGCAAACAAGCATGCGAATAAGCTCATAAATCAATCAATCATATTATCCAACAGTCAAAGGTTTCATACTGAGGGGTAAAAGAATTGACCACTCAGACTGCACCAACATAGTTAGCATCCACGATTGGACCATCATCTCTGCACCGTCGACATAACATGATATTATGACTTGGCACGGTACGCCTTAGCTGACCAAATAGCTCAGCTGAGCTCAGCTGAGCTGAAGAAACAGCATATCTCGTTTCTTAGGATTTCGAAAACGAAAATGAGGGGCTGTTGTCTGATTGCGCGAGCATTAAAAACTGAATTAAATAAAAACCGAGGTCAACGCCGCTTGTGAGCTTGTCTGAGTATATAATATGTTCAGGATGAACAGAGCCGTTTAGGGTGTACTTGTACTTAGTATATTTTTATTTTATTTGTATATACAGACATATTTCATCATGGACCTCCCCACCTTCCTCCTCTACCTCCACCACGGCGCCTCCTCCACCTGCAAGACCATCTTCAACCACCTCTCCCTCCACGACACCCAAACCCTGCGCCTGACAACCAAACGCACCGAGCAAGTCGCGTCCGCCTACTACTTCCCCTTTGCGCGGGTATTCCTCTCCTCGCACGCCGCCGACCTGTCCGCATTTCGCGCCATCACAAGCAATCCCCGCCTCGCGGCGCAGGTGGAGGAGATTGTCTGGGACGATACCACGTTCAATCGGTCGCTGCTGGATTTTGACGTCTTCAAGACTCTTGCGGTGCAGTATCCGGTTGTGTATGAGCGTGAGTTGCGCAGGGCGTTTGATGTCTTTCAGGGGTTGGTAAGCGAGCATATCGCGATTCGCGATGCGGAGCGGGATTTTGAGGCCCTGGTTGAGGCGCTGCCGAAGTTGCCGTCGTTGAAGAAGATTGTCTTGACGAGGCTGGCTTTCAATAATGACTATGATGACGGTGACGATAACGATCTGGATGGTAGGAAGAAAGCCCGCTCCTCCCCGGCCATGAGACAGTGGCGCGCCATCCCCCGACCTCTGCGGACGTGGATGCCCGAGCCAGACGTGCATTGGACATGGGTGAGCTGGCAGTACTACCGGGACACTGTCCCGGTCGATATCCAAGACACCTTCGACCCGAAATACGCCTACGGGGCGCTGAGTCCGAGACTGTACATGGCGCCGGAACCGATCACGGCGTTTCTCGACAGCGACTGGGGGGATTATGATAGGGATGATGGTGGTGATTATGGCAACGACTTCCTCCCCTTCGAGTCGACCGGACCAGCGCCCGTGTATGCGCCTTTCCGGGGAGTGATCTTGTTGATGCGAGCGCTGGAGAAGACAGGTACCACAAAAATAGAGGAATTTCGCATCGTCAATCCCCACGAGATGTACGAAGGGATGCCGATGCATTTCTTTTCGAGCGCGAATCCTGCCCTGTCGGCGCTACGGCACATGTTCCGCTCGCTCCGACATCTGGCGCTGGATATCGACTTTGACGAAAAGTTCGGTCGTCAGAGCACAGCTGAGGATACAACATTCGCAACGAGCCTTGCCGCGGCGGAACAGCTCCGATCGCTCGAGTTGACGATCCATAACCGTAACTGGGCCGCATTCGTTGCTATGCTAAGGTCGACTCCGATGCGAGTGCGCCTGCCGCAGTTACGGGATGTGACGATCGTCGATGGCGGGAGGAGTCACTCCCGGAGAGAGGCGAAGTCCTTCGATCCGCGGCATTTCTATGACCTGCTCTGGTGGTGTGAAAGCCTGGTTGTGCCGGGGCGACTAGACGAGAGCGTTGAAGAATATCAAGATAAAGATCAGCAGCAACGGCACCTATTGCGATGTCTTCGACTGGAGAAAATTTCGTTGGCCAACAATAGTAATCACCGTGATACGCATGATGGCTCTCCAAGAGAGACAACATGGGCAACGATCCTGGCAGAGCTGAAGAGAAAGAATAACAGCTATCCTGATCAGGATCATCTTCCGCTCTCGCGCTGGCTAGAACGACTGGAACTGCACAACGTGACAGATGCAGATGTTGCCATTGCACCGATGGAGCAACAGCAGCACGGCGAAAACGAAGACCAGTCTGGACCCGACGCTGTGGACCGAGATCGGGCCCGCGGCGTCGCAGTCAGAAAGGAATCGACCTGGTCATCATATGGGAACTCGATCATGGAGTACCTTGTCGGACGGGACCTGTGTCCGTTAAGAAGAGAATCAACAAAAGACTAGACTAGACATTAGGCGAAAAAATGATGAGCGAAATGAATGACAATGTAACCGATAAACGAAGGATATCTTCCAACGTCATCATCGATTGATTGTGATTAATACAAGACAGAAAGAAGCAAAAAACAAAACGGTATCACTTATCATCAGGTCAGGTCAGTCAGGTCAGCCAACTCAGCAAGGCATCATCGTGTCAAAAGAAGCAAAAAGCACAGTGTAATGTACATGTACAAGAACATAAAATACAGTAGACTACTATACAAGTCGGCAATGTCTTCGCACGTTGTCTTCAGGAGGATCATGACGAGCTGCCCTCGCCCAAATCGACAATCACCCGCAAATCGCCATCCATCCAATCCACCGTCCCCGCCGACAACTGCGCGATCGTCCATTCGCCGTCGTTCTGCACGGTCACCAACCCCTCGGGCAGCCAGACCTGGATCTTCCAGCGGGACGTGTCCGGCGCGCCGGTCTCGTCGAACCCAGACACTGGCAGCTGGCCCGCGTAGCGGCGAGAAATGAACTGGCGTACGCTGGCCAGATCAGGACACTGATCGGCGGACACGTCCAGCCGCGGCAGGATTCGCTTTCCGTCCTGGACGATGTTGATGTGAAGAGTGATGGGAGAGGTGGGATGGTGGTCACCGCCTGTCGTGGTCGCGGTCGCGGTCGTGGTCGCAGGTACCGTGGACTCAAAGTTGGATTGGTGCACCTGTTGCAGGTATTGCGGTGGTTCGGGAATGCCGTTCGGGTCCGTACTGGCTTCAAGTTGTGGAGACGAACTGTTTGCTCCCCGTTTGCCCAGGTGGTTCCGAATGATGCGGGAGACGTCCCGGGTGATACTGCTGGCACTGTGGAGATTTAGCATCATTGAACCAGACGAGAAAAAAAAAAGGACACCTACAATTCATGCCGGGCGGGCGAATGCTCATTTCCGCCCACCCTCCAGTTCGCATGAGCCAGCGCATCCGAAGACAGGATCCGGTTGATATTCATGTCTTCGCACGATTTAACGCACTCAGACCCATCTCCATTGTGCAGCACCTGGTAGTGGCTGTCGACAGCCGCCACGAGTCCCCACCAGTCCGGCTGCTGCAACCCCGATATGCTCCACAGATTGTCCAGCTGGTAATCTTGGTTGTACATATTGTACGACTTGGAGATGGCATTCCAATCGGCGGGATACCCTTCCAGTACTAAATTGGAGAGGTCCACGGCTTCCGCGCCAGGAGGTGGTATTTCGGGTACCGGCATCGGCGGCGGCGGTGGGAAATGCGCTGCAGTCTGCTGATCCTGCTGCTGCTGTTGGTGGTGTTCGTGGGCCGGCGGGGATTGCTGCGATGCCGCGTTGAGGTTCTGCAGCTCCTCGGTCTTCCTTCTCCTCCGCTCCTCAGGTCCACCGCCTTTACGAGTCTCGATGGCATACTGCCGCTGTCGCTCGTTCGTGACCATGCGTCGGAGCAGCGGAATCACTAGCGTGATGATCTTGTGCTGGTCTCGCGGCCAGACGTATTGGCGCGGCGGCATGCCCTCGTTGACTACATGCTCTCCAAAGAAACGCTCTCCATACCCCTCTTGTTCGAGAAAGTGTCGCACACAATTCCACAGCCGCAACTTGACCATCTCCGTGTCGCCCTTACCACGCTGGCCGACGCAATCACGCCGCTCCGGGTGGTTCTCATCCAACATGTAGGCCTTGGCGGCAGCCTGTAGATGGAGGAAGTTCTCGGGTGACAGCTCGAGCGACGCAAACAGCTTCGACATGGGGGGACGGGTGTATTTCTTGTTGCTGGAGGGTTGTCGGAATAACGCTGCAGCCGAATGCACTCCCGCAGCCCTGGCTTCGGATATCGACTGCTGCGGCGGTAGCTCTCTAATATCCAAACCATCTCCATTGAACTGCTGCTGTTGCTGCTGTTGTTGTTGCTGTTGTTGTTGCTGCTGCTGGTGTGGCTGCCCCTCACCAGCACCGCCAGCTGCTGTCAGCGCAGGATCAAGTGGATCCTCTCCTCTTTTCCGCTTTCTCGACACCGTTCGCGATAGACCGGATGTTTGTCCTGGTTGACCCTGCGCGTTCGTCGTTGATCCTCTGAGCTGTCGCCCCGCACCGGGAGTAGCGCCAATGTTGCCAAATCCATCTCCAAAGCTATCGTCCCCAAGGTGTAAATCTGCGCCGTATCCATCGAGGTGGTGATGACCAGCAGCCGCCGCCGCAGCCGCAGCCGCCGCCCACTCGGAAACATCTTGGCCCGCAGCCGCGGTAGCCGCCTCCACTAGACCTGCAAGCTGATTGTCGTTGGGACCATATCCACTCGTCGCAAGGTGCGCATTGTGGTCCATGTGGGATGTATGTGGCGGTTGGTGCACCGAGAAATCGGTCGACGGAGGAGGTTGCTGCTGATGGGAGGCGGAGGTCGATGTCATGGTGTCTACTCTTTGTACAAGCTTCTAGATCAGAGAACTGCTGTATGTATGATGGCCCGGGCTGGTCTGTTCACGCTGTATTCTCTTGATTTCACAAGAGGCGTTGCAAATGTCAACGACGCAAACCACAGTTCTCTCACGCGCGTTTTGCCACACTCTGATCTGGTCTAGACGCGCAGCCAGGAACAAAAGATAAAATGTCCACTGTTCGTGTCGCTGTAGACGCGTCTCCAGCCGTATGGATTGCCCTTCCGGACCACCACCCACGTCTTGCAGCCTGCTCCAGAGTCAAGGGGCAAGCTGCACGCAGGGCGACCGAAATGGGCCTCTTTGAGTCGTGTCACTCAGGACCCCACTTGCGTAATGGAGGAGTATCGATGATCAACATTCAGTTGATCTGGATGCGATGATGCAGTGTTTGCTTCGTTTGTGTCAAGTTTTGGATGTTTGAAGTTGAGGCAGACAGTGCAAACTCTGTCGATAATGCTTATTGGTGCGGGCCGTCAAATTGGTCACGTGAGCTTATGTCATGTGACTTAGATGCTGATTGTTAGAAGGCCCTTCCCTTCTAGGTTCAGCGCCTCGGCTTAGTCAGCTCTGAGTAAGCTTATATAGACGTCGGGTCCATCGGACCCTCCACCCAATTAACACACTATTCACCCCTTTCCAACACTGATAAGGTGCTAATATGGCTCGATATCACGTGACTTGGCCTCGCTACCAGACCAGCGCCGTAAATCCTAATTACCTTCCTAGGTATCTTTCTGAAATTCATACGTTGCGAATTGCGATCCATCTCTAGCCAAAGACCCAATTGGGTGCTTTTTCAATCGCCCATCTATTTTAGGATTCCAAAGCTGTCTCTCTTATAATGTAACTAATCATCTTTCGACTCCTCTTCATAGCGATAAAGTTTAGCCAGTCGACAACTGTCCCTTTGTTTTACTAGTTACCTACTAGGTAGGTACCTAGTATCTAAGCAACTCCAGGTGGTGAGGGGATAGCCTATCGTTTTGCACGACTGGCCGCTAGCATCCCCTTAGCGTCTTAGCTGCACGGGCTGATAAGATAGATTATTTGCTGATAATGTTGCTTAATTATTCCCGCTTTGGCAAGAACTGATGTCTCCATTCATCGACCAAAGCTTCAATGTATTTTCTCTTATGGGAAAACGCTGGAACGCATCAGATACCAGTTAGGGAATAGCGATGTACAGGATGGAGTTTGCGATAACCAATGCAACCCCTGCATGTGTTGGTGCACCAAGATGAAACCAACATCAACAGACACCACAGGCCAATTATGGAGCAGCTACAGCCGCCGACTCAGTACATCCATGTCCTTGTACCCGAGCTTAAATATAGTCTTGCAAGGCCTCCCACAGGGCTGGCCTTCTCCTTTCTTTTTAATGCAGTTCCAATAATGGTGTCTCCGGTCGCGTGTCTATCCAAGTGAATATTAATGACGTTACGCCCTTCTGTCCTTCCGGAATAAGTCCATCTGCACAATGAGTTTGCTGTCACTATTGTTTACATTTCTCTACTTTGCGACACCAGCGTTTACACAAACCTGCTACTTCCCAGATGGTAGTCCCTCAACCGACGTGCCTTGCTCCTCGGATGAGTATACCGCATGTTGCAGCAGTATTGATATCTGCCTGTCCAATGGGTACTGCTTAAACACCGGGCACCAACCCTATACACTGTCCCGGGGCAGTTGCACCGACCAGAGCTGGGGGCCAAATTGTCCACAACTGTGTCATGGCTGTACGTCGTTGCTTTGTTGGCCTTGATGCACTCAAGATTGTACTGAGCCTAGCTACAAGCGTTAAACGATTCTGCCGAACTTTAGCGAGCGACGCTCCCGGGGGCGGTATTTCCATTATCAATTTCTCCTACAACAACGGAAGTTCGAGCTATTGCTCTGGTTACCCAGTCAGCAACGATGACGAGATTACCTGTCCCAATGGCGAAAGCGACTTCACGATACCGTCTGGCACGATGGTGTTTGGCAGAGCGGCTCTCGCCAATCTGACTACGTTGAACAGTACAGCAGCCATGCACGCAAACTCATCAAGCAGTTCAACCAGCTCAACCAGCTCAAGCAATTGCTCGTCGCCAAGTCTATCCTCTAGTTGCGCTTCCTGCAACCAAACTGCAGTGGGCGTCGGAGTGGGAGTTCCATTAGGCGTCGTCGCTGTATCGGCAATCCTGTGGGCGTTATGGGAAAGGAGACAGAAGAGGAGAATCATGGCATTGCTGCAGGACGGCCCCCAGTTCGTGCCTCAAGCTGTCAAGCCTCTGGTTGAACTGGATCAGTCGCAAGTTCTCTCTGAGATGATGGATACCAGCCGAAAGACACAGCAGAGACAATGAAATGATATGCTTGTTGACAAGTGAAGTGTTGGGTATTTCAGGAGTCGAATACCTGATCTCTGCCGAGGACTTTTCTCTCGCCCCACCTTCACAGCCTACCTACTATATAGTTTTCATTGTCTACTTTCCAGGCGGACTCCCCACTTACATGTCTCTCCATATTGTAAATTCTCCTTGCACTGTATGCAGCAAACACCTACCCGACTCGCAGCAAGATAGCGTTGCAGTCGTCTCGCAGGGGACTTACCATTGGCCTCTGTAGGTGGCAGGCGGTCACGTTTGCCTGACATGATAGCAGCGTCTGAGTTGAGTAGTTTAGTTTAGATGAGATTTGGTTTGATGAAGGACGATAGTTGATGGTGACAAGGTACTGACGTTGAAGAGGAAGAAGCAGTAGTAGAAGTCAATTTTTGACTCATGGAGAGAAGAGAAGGATGACTTCCCTTGTATGGAAATCGCTTATCACCTATCTCCACGTGACTCACGCCCATCCTACCCAATCAGGCCAAGTCACGGGGCACTAAGCTAGTCTCGACAAAGCCTATTGGCTCAGCGGGCAGAGTCCAGGGCTTAGGGCCTAGGGTCAGGGCTGAGGCGTCTGCAGGAATCAGCTGCTATTCTATCACGCACTACTCAATTTTCTTCGTTTTATTATACATTCCTTCATTCTCAAGATCATTGAACAATACCGTTTTTCTTTAACAAGAATATACCTAGATAAAGGGTCCTCCAAGACGCTCATCTGAACAGCTCCCCAGCCTGCAGCGCTCGATACTGCCCGTTTTTAGTCTAGCACCATCTATGACGCTCACAACGTCATGCAGGTTACGACTCAACAGATTCAACACCAGACATAGCACGATCGTATATACCACTATTCTGGTAATCAATCCTTATTATCGATCAAGAAGAATCACCAAAAAAAGTGGCACAGAAACCCAGAATGACATCCGAACAGAGATTCGCCTCCTCTACCTACTCCTACCAGTGCTCTCAAACCAGAACTCAGGACCACTGCCTCTCGTCTGTTGAGATAGTAAAGTGGAGGATCTTCAAGGAGAGCAGGCAAAAACACCGCGATAGAACTCCAAGATCATCAAAACGTGGAGGAGGGTTTCAGCGAAATAATCCTGTTGTTGGCGGGCTAGAGAGTACCTACTTCAGATTCACCAGGAAGCTGGTGTCATGGCACCTCTTTTTTTTCTTTTCAAATCTGCAACGACTATCCATATTGATCCTCCCACAAGAATGTCTTTGATCTTCTTTATCCAGCGTTGATTTAAGAACACCGCCTCAAACGCCGTCTAAAAATAACATATTATTTCTTTCCTCTTCTGTTTATCTGTTTCTCTCTCTCTCTCTCTCTCTCCCTCCCTCCCTCCCTCTCTCTCCCCCTCTCTCCCTCTCCCTTTTTCCACCTCCTTTCTCCTTCCTTATACCCCCTCCAGCGTGACACAATTACTTACTTACTCCACTACCTCTGCAACCGACCCCTCTCATCGACCCACCTCCGCACCATCCAAAAGTCTTGACAGGTATGAAGCTGCTCCGTATCAGCCATCGAACCATGCCCATGCCCATGCCCATCGTCACTCCACGTCAGAGGCACCGGTGTCAGATCGGAAGCGCAGATGATCGATTGTCGAAGCATGTCGATGCAGTGGTCTGAAGACATAAATAATAAATTTGCGGAATTTTTTAGCTTCGGTTTCCCTTTTTCAGTGATGGGGTAAGATATGATGTAGGTAGATTGATTACGTACCTTGGTGGATTCGGACGAGATTCTCATCTTCTTCCTCTTCTTCGGTCCCATCCGGTATCGATCTAGCGATTGGCGGATCATATTCTATTCCCTCAATCAATCAGTCAGTCTCTTTTTTACAATTCTGAAGAATTTCTCAACCAAGAATCAATTAATAGATTGGAGTGACTTAACGTACGAGACAGTGTAGATCATGCAGAACCGAAAGGCTAGCAATCTCTCATCATGTATCAGTCTTGGACAGAAAAAAAAAGTATCCGCTGAAATGAGAGGTTCAATCGGTATTATATGCACGAGAAGAGGTAACTAACCCAGCACGATACTCCCCCGTCCTCGGATGCGGTTGTATTCGACCTCCTCTTCCTCGTTCTCCGGGCAGCAGTCTTGAGACTTCCTCCTCGCTGAGAACAAAATACCTATGTAGAAGGAAACACACATTTGACGGTCAACACACAGCAGCAGCAGCAGCTTGCTTCCTTTTCTTTTCTTACTTACTTCTGATCAAACCCTCCCACGCTCGCTCAATCTCCGGACTCGGGCCCCCGACATACTGTGGTTCATTGGGATCTGTCTTCCTGTGTAGTGCCCCGTTCTCGTCAAAGTATAGTGTTCCCGTGAAGCGGAGTTGGTGGAGGGTGTTGATTGTGGAGGATGCTGGTTCTGTGTAATCAATCAGTCAATCAATCAATCAATCGAATAGGAAACTCCGATCAGAACTGTCGCAAGACAGAAATGCGAGAAGAATGCTGACCGAAATCCGTCAAATACCTCACATGCTGCTGCTGCTGTTGCTGATCATAATCATGATGGGCAGCGGTCAGACAACGCAATCCTTCTCCGCTCCTCGACCACAGAAGCACGAACCCTCCAAGAAACAAGGTCGTGAACGAAGAGAAGACGAGCCAAACGTGGACAAAATTCTTAGCGGTCCTAGTAGTTATAATGCCTTTTTTTGCCGCCGCCACGACGAAGAGTCTCGTCGAGATCGTTGTCTGCCCAGCAGCAGGAGCATTGCTTGCGGTTATGATTCGGGGATCCGTGGTGAAGGGGAAGGAGATCCAGATCTAGACCTAGATCCTTCTGGGAGGAGACTGAGACAGAATCTGATGGAAAGGGCAGCATGGGTGAGGTATGTATGTATGTATTTATTTATTGTACTCACTAATCGATAAGAAAGACAAGTGAAAGTCTATCCAGTGCATTAAAATGATTGTGCTATTAGGTTCTGTTTTTGATGTCTTTGTTTTTTTTTTTTCGTCAGAAAGTATAGTGCTCAATAAATGTTGTACGTACAATTGTTCCTTTATGGGGGAGGGGGAGGGAGAATGCGAATAAGCAAGGCAATCAGCATGATGGAACTGACATGACAATGACATGATATGACATGCCACAGCAGGGAATTCCACTGATGGAGCGAAACAAATGATACTAACAATTCAGCATAGATCAGCACTTCATATATGTCAGCAAACCCAGACTCACTCACTACTATACATGCACCCTTTTTTTTCTTTTTTTTTCCTCCATACGGACCAATTCAGCCATATGTAGACTGCGAGACAATAACCATTGGATTGGATTCTGAAAGGCTTTCCAAAGGTAGGGTAAATCCGACCACTTGCCGAATCGGGTAGGTAAGTTAGGAACCCGTCCGTCCCGAATCATGCGTGAAGTGAAGCCAAGTGATATATCCATGGATAGGTAGGTAAGTACATAGGTAGGTGTCTAAATGATGACACGATAAACAGCAGCTGATGTTTGTCTTGATCGTACATAGTGTAAGCTTATGCTTATGGTCATGCTTATTATGGAGGTTATTCATCACAGTTACTAATGCCGGCGAAGAGCAAAAAAAGTAATTCTCATTCGATCATATGGTCCTCGCTGATGAGATAAGATTCTCAAATCGTCTTGACAAGGCAAAAGCAATCGATAGTGCTTACATACAGGCTTCAGCTTCCCAGCAAACTGTTTGTTGTATTGATGCCGGTTTGTCCGGATTCTTGTCAGTCTACCTAATAATGTACGCACATACATAGAAGCATGCTTGCCCAGTACATAGTACTCTAGGATCTGTTATATATATAGGCATATGTTCCGTCCACCAAGATATATATCATTAGCCATTACATATTCAGTATACTCAGTTAAAAAAAAAACTAAAAAAAAAAATAAAAAACAAAAGCATACCTAGAAGAAGATGCACTTTACCACGTTCCTTTTCACCATCACCGCAGCTACTATCTGCCTTATCATGACCAACGGAGTACGTGTAGTGTCCGCCTTCCCAACCGCCGATCCGATGGCGGTTTCTTCTGCGCTGGTGGAACGGCAGAAAGCTTGTTGCTGTCCGGATGAATTGGTATGTTGTTGTCTTTACGCATCGTTTATCGTTGTCGTTATCGTTTTTTGTATGTAGCTGGTTACTGACTGGTTACTGACTGATTCTGGCTCGTAAAGTGTTGACAAAAAAAAAACAGTCATGTTGGGAAACAACTGAGAGAAAGAAATCTGTTCGCTCAGTCAGATCATTTCACTTTCAAATCATCTATCTCATTTGAATTCTGTGAACTTCTACTCGCGTTGTCGTCAATTCCTGGGTTGGATTGGATGTTTGTTGGCTAGTTGGCTGGTTGGCTGGGATGGATATAGTTAACTGGATGGATGGATGGATGGTCACGTCAGGCTTCACGCAGGCAAAGCAATATCATATTAGGTACCGTACATCTCTTCAACTTATGTATCTACATACATAAATGGAAGATTTAGTTTCATCAAACGGGTCTGATTACCTATCTAGCATTGTGCATATAGCATAGCTTGCAAGATTCGTTCATTGACATGAATGGATGGACGAATCGAAATAAATGCACGAAACTAGTATAATTCAACCATGGAAAGAATACCAAAAGAATACCAATACCGTGCCATTCCTCATTCCCAACGATTAATCAAACCAAAGTAATTAACAAACCCCGACTTTACCCAAGCATCGACTAGACTCAATGTTCGATCTCGAATAGCTCGTCCTACCACGTTGGACACACCCTCTTGAGAAACTTCATAAACTTGAAAAACCCCACCGCGTACTCGACATTCCCGTACGGGTCGACCACGCGCTCTGGAAACGCGATGCCCGCGCCGTACAGACCTGGTATGACCTGTCGGTCGGACTGGTCGTAAAACTCGCCCGTGACGTGGTCGAACTCCGGGGCCAGGGGCGTGCCGTTGCGCGTGAGTTTTGGTAGCGGATCCCGCGTGAAGCCGACGGCGTAGACGATATGCGTGCAGGCTGGCAGATGGGTTTCGTAGGCGCTCGCCTCTTTGCCGCCGCTGCAGTCGATCTTCTCGATGAAGCGGCCTGCCTCTGAGCTTGGGAGCTTGCTGTCCTCGAGCTGCTCCCTGGCGAATTTGGCTGCCAGGCCCTTGAGACCGGTGTTGTCCCGCAGGATCCAGCCATCCATGAACTCGGCATACCGAAGCGGGTGACGAGTGAACCACTTCACTCGCAGTTTAGGATGTGTCGACCGTGCGAGATCCACGAAATTCATCAAGGCCACGATGGCACTGTGTGACCCCCCAATCACGGCAACAGTCACGGGCTCCGTCGTGGGAATCACCTGATACAAATCACTGGGCTTCAAAACGGTGTCGAGGTCCAGCCTCTCGATGGATAGCCCCGGAATGGGAAGAGGAAGAATCGTCGGGGACGAGCCGGTACACAGAACGAGTCGGGGAGCGACGATTTCGACGTCTTCCACAGAGTCTTGGCTCCTGACCCGAACCGTCCAGGACGACTGCGCTGCGTAAGCAATCCGACCTATATACACGGAGACATCCAGATCATACTTTATCCCTGAGATCAGCCGCGGTCACAATCCCGCGACACTGGTAAACCTGGTCCATTTTGACCAATCCATCCGTCAGGGCCCGACACATGTCTACAGCATAATGCAGCGAGCAGGTCTCGTTCTGATCAAGCTTGGTCATTGTAGTGAAGGCGTTGGGTGTGGGCGTGCTTCGAACGACATTGCGGAATGGCTGTACCCCGGTGGCATAGGCTTGAAAAAACGATACTTTGGTGTTACTGGTGACATTAGTTGAGTCCAGGTTTCGACAAATGCATCCCGATCATCCAGATTTCATGACTTCAAGGTGATCGAAACGCCGTCCCTGAACGCCTGCCCATGGAGCATACAACTGCATACCTGGGAACCTCACGATATCTCCTATTCACCCGTCCACCATCGAAATATGGGTCAACCCAGGCAATCCTGCCGATCTTCCTTTCCAGCAAGTTTCCCACGGCCGCGATCCCAGCAGGGCCAGCTCCGACGACGACAGCGGCACATCTCTGAGTCATGCTGGCAGTCATTGGTGGACGCAAAGAATCAAGACGGCAAGAGAATGGAGAACGGAACGATATAACCAAAAGAATATAATTTATTGGGTATCTATTTCACAATAGCACGTTCTGGCACAAGACAAAGACATCCGTTGAGAAGTGAGGAGAAGCCTTGCAGATAAGGGGAATCCAATCGGCCGACGCGGCGACGCCTCTTCCCGTCGTTCCTCCCAACAGGCAGTGAAGGCAGTCGACATTGTCGGTGTGCGAGTGATGTCACACTAGCGACAGAAGCCACGGCAGAGCATGCGTGTCCCGGTCGTAGTCCTCGCCTCTCCGCCTTTCTCAAGTCTCAACCCTTGCACCCGCATCTCGATCTCGTCCGGCTGATCAACCAAGCATGTTTCGGAATCAGGACACTGGGAAACAACTTCCTCATCGGATGGTATCGTCGTATTGCGTTGCGTACGCAGCCGTGCCCCACCCGGGCCAAGGCCAAGGCCAGTGACCACCCATGATCCATCGCCTCCCCGAAATCTAGGTCGGGTCCTGAAGGTTGTCGCAGGTTAGAAGCGGGACACATTCGCCTCGCCTCGCCTTGCTTAGATCAGCAGTCGTCAGTGACGGTCAGTCATGTGATGTGCACGAAGCCCACCATGGGGCAAGCCGCAAAGGCCGTCGGAAATCATCGTCGCTGTTGCACAACCCGCCCACGCTGGGCGAGGGTTGCACCCGTCAGTCTCATCCATCGGACATGGTCAATAGCAGCATTCTCGTCCCTTTCTTGGTCGCAAAAAGCACCGTGCTGGTAACGAAAAGATGTTGTGGAAGAGGCCTTCTTTATAGCTCTTCGATTCCCCGGGCGGATCGGGCGTTTTTTAGCGCCGGATCTGCGATTGCGTGATTTACGCCAAGGATGGCGCAAGAAGGCTGCCTCAGGCTGACAGCCGTCTGCCTGATGAATAAGCAACACGGTTATCTATGTAGACTGTACTCTGTACGTATCGGGTATCTACAAGAGAAACTACAATCATTGCATTATTGTGTTAATCAAGCAGCATGTATATTTCCTGTCTACTCTGTACCATGCCTACAGGATTGATCTATCTCATATAATCGACGCAACAACCGAATGGTATCCCACTATGTGTATTCATAAACCAGAGTCATCAAAATGAAAGGCGTATGAAAGATCAATGTATATCTGTTTAAACAGCCCAGAATACCCTCACAGACATCTTCTCAATGTGATTCGACCACCCCCCGAATCGCGCTCGTGCCCAGACGGACACTGCATCCCCGACTTGCATCTCCCGCACCGCTCGGCCATCCAGTGTCGCTCGTCCCCGCCCGTGCTCGAGTTCAATCCTCGCTGCTTCGTCGGAGTCGGGATCGATGCGGTCCCGGTAGTGCCAGACGATATGATGGTCTTGCGTGGTCCTGGTGGCGGTGCGATTCGACTGTAATTTGCTGGACGTGGGCAGAAATGGGCGTTCTGGCTGGAAGGACTGATCTGTCTGCTCTTGACTTCTCGTAGCATTCTCAGTATTCTGAGCGGACTGTTCAGAGTAATTCGGCTGCTTCTGCTGCCCGTCGTTGCTGCTTCTTCCGGACGGAACAATATAAGCGTCGAACCAGGTGTATGATCCCCTGTATGTACCCTTACAACCCTGCTCACCACCCCAGCCCTGGTCGTGAGCGGAGATCGCGAAGACGATTTTGCGACAGGGATGGATGCCCCGGTGGGAGAGTACTCTTGATGGAGACTGAGCATTATTAAAAAAAGAGCATCAGTAAAGTCTCTCAACAACTGCCATCAGAGCATATGCAGCAAAATTCAAAACACCCACCTGCCCTCCCACATCATAGCACAATGGCGGAGTCCGCAAACATTCCCTGTCACCATCCTGCCGGATGGCAATGGGGGTATTTTGGATACTCGTCTCCACGGACGGCCAATACTCCGCCTCATCGACAATCATGTCGACCACTTCGGCGGGCAAGCCTGTGTTCGGAGGACCCAACCATTGTAGGAGGTTGCGCACTCGAAGAACATCATCCACACTTGGGTAGAAAGTGTTCGACTCGTCCGATTGCTGACAATTCAGAGAGGAGAAGCTGCTGCTGCTGCTGATGACAACCTCCGGTTGCCGTTCGAACACTTGCGGCGGGGTACGCGGCAGTATCCAGGGGCCCCGCCCCAAACGGCGCAAACGATCCATATCGTCGTAGGATGCGAGGAAAAGCCAAAAGAGGACGGAGAAAATGATCTCCCAGATCATCGATCTGTCGCCTTTTTACAACGGGGTTATTACACGAACAGCCGTATCAAAAGCCGTATCGCCGACGAAAAGGTGGTGCCTCGTGACCTGGCTCTGCTGGCAGGCTCCAGGCAGCAGCCCGCCCTGGAAAATGTATCCAAGAGCCAACAGCGGATAAGATCACGCTCTGCCGTGTGAATTGTCAATAAGTTAGTGGACGATAACCAGACGATGGACGTACCTGGCACAATTGGATGTGGCCCAGGAACTAATCGATAACCTAATTAGGTAAGTGATAATTATTAAATTAGTGAGTTATTCCAACTACCCCCGCAACGAGTCTGATCTAGTCACACTCTATGCCAGTCGTCAAATAATATGATCCAGAGAACAAAACAGAAATGGAGAGCCAACCGAATGAAACGAGGGGCAAACTCCCCAAAGGACAATCTCTAGACCCTTTGACAAGCTCTACAGATAAACAGATATTCTGAACGTCCAAGATCTGGCATAGTCTGAGCTTGATGTGATCCGATTGATGGAGGCAGAGGACGTCTATCTCGGTATGACGTCGGTGTCTGTGGAGTCCATCCGGCTTGGCCAAGAAAACCAATAGGCGGAATCCATCAGACTACCTGAGCATTGCCTGGGTACAATTTAATATTAATTTTGAATTTACTTTTCACATGCATTTTCTAACATAATCCGCCACCGAATATATTTATTATATTTAGGTGAATTTTCCCCAAGTCTTGAAATGAGGTGGCGGTCGGGGGTTAGCACTGTAATATGTACCCGACTATTTGTTAATTGTCAAACATGGATATCCTGCCTGCTACAAAATAAATACAGATACAGAGCTACTAACACCTAATGTGATTCATCATTTGGCCTTTTTAGGCTTCCCGCCAGCTGCTCGGTATGCCGCCGCACGCCGAGTGCTTCGGTTCTTGGGCTTCCCCTTCTTCGCTCCCCGACTCTTAGTCTTCACCTTAATTCGAGCGCCCTCGGTAGCCCGCTGACCTTCAAAGACAAAAGGCTTGGCGTTATCGCGCTCTTTCAGTTTCGCTGCGCCCGCCCTGCCCAGCAGCTTTCCGGCCCGGCCGTGTAGGGTATGGCGGGCGCCGTCAAGTTGCTGAACATTCTCATGCCTTTCCGTCTCACGCTTCTTCTTCACCTTCTTGGCGCGGACCACGCGAAGCTTGCGCGGCAGCATCGGAGGGAATTTCTTCCCATCCAGCAGCAGTGCTGCCTCCACGTGGTTGGGATCGTAGAACTGCACGTAGGCAAATCCCTTGCCCACCCGTGTTGCGCGATCCCGGACCACGCGAACCGACTCGACGTTTCCTTTGCCCGATTCTTGCTTCTCTCCCGCCCCGGTGTGGGCATTAAAAGTGCGCCAAAGACCCTCCTCGACATCTGCGGAGGCCCGCTTCTTCTTCTTCTTTTTCTTCCTGCCAGATTCCTCATCGTCGTCGTCATCGGGGTCATTCTCCTGGTCGACAAAGTCGAGATTGCCCACAAAGACGCACCTCTTGTGATCTATAGGCGCAGGATGCGCGACGCTGTCAACTCGCAAATGTCGATCGAGTACGATGGTCCCGTTCAGCGCACCGGGGGCTTTCTGGGCCGCCAGGGCCGTGGAATAGACAACATAGGCATTGGTGCTCGGGGTCGTAGCGTCCATAAGCTCTTTGTGCGCATATGCAGCGCGCTTGGGAACACCTGGTTTCGTGGAATAGGCAGTTGAACGGAAACGAATCGACTCGATCTTATGAGGGGGGTCTGATTCGGGTAGGGTGGCCAAGAACGACGAGAGGTGCCTGAGGAGAGTCTTCTTTGCCGACTTGGATTTGATGGCGAGGTTCGAAACGTTGCCTAGGAAGACGGTGCGGTTGGCCTTGTCGATCTCTGCGGCTTCCCGCTCCTTGGATAGAGTCTCGTGAACTGGCGGAGGGCTGTCGTCCTCGTCATCTTCCGAATCTTCGTCTGCAGAAGTCTCATCCTCGCTTGCTTTCCCTTCGATCTTGCGTTTCTTAGCCTTCTCTGCACGACGCTTCTCCGCCTCCTTGAGCTCTTCCCGTGCGATCCGTTGCATATAGGTGTCCTCCAGATTATCCGCAGCCGCTCTCTTGCGTTTCCTGCTGGGTGCATCCTGAGGAGCCTGCCCTTGCAGAGAATCATCTTCACTCTCCCCGTTTCTTTCATCGGGGGCATCTTTCATCTCCTCATCGCCGTCTGTAGACTCGGCTTGCTGTGATTCGTCGCTGTGCTCGTCTTCTTCCTGGTCACTTCCACTTTCCCCTCTGCTCTTTGATTTCAAGGCACCTGACATGGCGGGCTGTGCATTGTACTGTACTGACGGAGTCTTCACTGGGCCAGCCTGCTCAAAGAGAGAGATCAGTCATCAATGCTCATATTTTCTTTGCGAGAGGGATAAAAGGATCAATTCACAAGGACCGTGGAAACATACACTCTTTTCAAAGAGCGACGCCAGTGATGGATTAATTGGAGCATCTTTAGAGAGGAATGACAGCTGGCTCGTCGATTTGGCTGCAACACCGTTGGCCTCTGTGGTTGCTTCGGTTGCTTTGGTTGCTTTCCCGGGGTCATCTCCCTTCTCGGATTTGGCCTTGTGTTTCTTGCCCATTTTGCCTTCTCAGGCTCGATGGACAATTCACCAGCAGCAGCAGAGGTTCAGTCCCGTTGAATAGTTAGAATCGTGGCTGGACTGAAGAATTGATGTACAGCGTCTACGCTTCCCATCAGCCAATTTTTTCTGTGGAGGCTGCAGAAAATCATCCGCGGTCTTGGCATCTGGAGCTCCGGTATCATCACGTGATTCTGCTGATAAGGATCGATAGGACCGCAGCCTCCACAAAAAGGGCTTCTTCCTCAACTAGACGCCTGCAGGTAGTTTTCCAATGGCGGCGCATCTGCGCTTCCCATGCCCTGCAACAATACATCATGAGGGGAACCCTGTAGCGTGACCCATGTTGACGAACACGGGTACTCAGGACTCTGTTGGAACTTGTCCATCTATCCTGGCGGTGATCCGTATGGCGGAAAAACTCTCCTTATCTCCAGCGTGGCATATTGGCTGCTGTACTGATATCCGACGTCGATCAATACCAGTTAGTTTTATTACTGCAAGGAAGTAGAGGTTGACTCATAATCACTACGAAGAAGTTGACTATTGCTGTCTGACTGATTCGTCCTGGCTGAGAGCCGACGACGTCAGACCCGCCACCAGGACGGACAAAGACGCATCCGGGGCATGTCTCCAGTGCATCACGTGACAGAGGCCAGGCATGGCGATTGTCGGATCGGACAAAGATCGGCCCTGGCTGAAAAGCGAGGGCGGTGAGAACCTGCCTGGATGTGATAGGTGGAATGGCACGTGCCCAATGTGTTAGACGAATCATGAGCCGTGTTCATCACAAACAGGTTGGTAAGGCGGGCAGAAAAAGTCGCAGCGAGGCCAGTCGCCGTACCGCCCGCCCAAAACTGCTTGCAGACCCAGCGCCCAGTCACCGGCAAGTGTGCAGCGCTGCTCTCACCCAGGAACCGTTCGCCTGTTGTCCGTCACCTGGTCCTCCTCCGCCGCCAGAACACAGCCCAAGGCAACGAACGACTGCTATCTGACGGCCTGCACAATCCCCTTACTTATCCTTGGCCTCTTCCAATAATATACATTTCTTGCGTACTGCGTTTGCACTCTGCTTTTGCGCCTCGCCTTCGTCTCTCCGCCTTCGGGAGCTCCCTCGACTTGCGATCTCCAATGCTCTCCGTCCTTCTGCGACCTGACACCGTCACATTGCCTACCCCGTGAACTCCTCCACCGTTGTTAGCGTCGCACATCGAAATCCTCCTCACTTACCCAGCACCATCTCTCCGACGGACCTCGTCGTGGTCCGCTTGGCGTTTTCTCAGACCTCGTCCCGGCGGGGGGATGCTGGTGGTGTGATCGTCCCTCTCAGATCCGTCGCGAAGGAGAGGTGCCGGTCAAATCACCCACCGCGGACGGCGCATTGCTGAACGGTACGTCTGTCCATGTACTGTGATCCCCAAAATCCTGATGGTCACCGGATTGCTTCGTAGCCTCGTGGGAGAGCCCGTGGGCGAAAATTCTGGGGCAGCTCGCTAGGGAAAAGGTCTCCAGGTGGTCGAGACTGAAGCAATCCCACCCCGTCTTTCTCTCATTGATCCTTCTTCACTCTAAACAGCTTCTCCATGACTCGATGAGTTTCAACTTGTTTCCTGTTCTACAGAATGTTCTAACAGTCCTTATCTTCTAACAGGCTTTAAACCTGGCGTCCGCTCGTACATCGACCCTCCCGTTTTTCCCTCCTCATCTCTTGTTCCCACAATCCCCTCTAGAGTTGCACCGTGCACTACTATAAGCAAATTATCCCCCCTCTATCTCAACGGTGATAAACGACCATACTCAAGTTCAGATGGAGGTTACCGACAGCAATGAGTCAGCTGCCGGCGGGCCTGGCCCGACAGTTGACCCTCCTATCTCCAATGGCGGTCCGAATATTCTCATCGATGACCCTCTGGACGACGATGGCCGTTCCAGCAGCCTGAGCGAAATTGATGACGTCTCAGAGCATGAGCCGTCCGATGACGAGTCTCTGAAGCAGGAAAGGGGACCGGCGGAGATCGACTCTGAAGCGGAGACAGAACGGATTGAGGATTCCCCCCACACCATCCGCTCTAGAAGAGATATAGTCGTGACCGCGGGACGTTTCGAAGCCAGTCCCAGCAAGCTGGCCCAGTCGACCACGTATGATGACATTGAGGATGAAGAAGAACATGACGTGGAAGAGACCCCCAGCAAGGCGCGACGAACTTCTAAGAGTAACGGTCTGGCGGAAGAGGCAGAAGAGACGCCTGCGCCCGAAGATTCGGAAAAGTTGCCGTCGCCGCCGGATGTTGCGGGCAAGAAGCGCAAACGTCTGCAGGCCGCGGATGACCTGGACACGGAACCGGGTGATGAGGAGCCTTTGCGAAAGCGCAGGGGCTCAGTCAAGAGCGATCTTGGCGAAGAAGTCGCAGCGGAAAGCCTTCTGTCGCGCGAGGCGACGGAAGATGTGACCAAGCCGACCGACACGTCCCACAATGGGACCCCTGCAGACGATACACAGGATCTGGATGTGCCAGCAGCCCCGACTCGGGCCAAGAAAGGCAAGAAGGGCAAGCGAAAAGGGAAAAAGGTCAAAGAAGTGGATGAAGAAACAGAGAACGGCGGTGCAGTTGACGCGGGAACCGAAGGTGCCGCAGAGGACCAGCTCCACGAGGATGAGGAGGCAGGTGAGGTAGCAGAGGAGGGAGACGACGTGGATGCCGCCGCCAAGTCTGAGGAAGAGTGTAAGTGTTTCTCATCGCATGCAGCTTGCTCCCTTGCCAGTCACTAACACATCGCAGTGGCCAAGAAGATCGCGGCCATGGAGGCGCTGTCTGTCCTAGAAAAGGAATTTGCAACCTTGCGCGACAAGTAAGTGTCGATCGATTTGCCTTAGGCATTCCATGTGTGGTTGCTCACTGTTTATAGAATCTACGACGAGAGGATTGCAAAGCTTGATCGGGAACTGGAACAGCTCACCGGCCCTGAACCAACACACCCAGAGTACCTTCGCCAACTGGAATGCGTGAAAAATTACCGTGATCAGAAGATCAAATATGAGCGTACCTTGTTCCGGTACCGCCTCCAGTCGCTCCTCAACAGGAGCCTGGCAGAGCGTGCCCAAATTCACAGCACCTACTTCCAGCGGATTCGGGATGCCCGGGAGAGGCATTCTGCTGCCGTGAGCAAGCAGTTCTATGCCATCCAGCACGATCGCTTTAAAACCGAAGACTTCAGCCCCCATCACTACATTCCCTTTCCCACCCGACGGTCACAGCAAATTGCCCAGCAGCAGGCATACAATCAAGAAGTCTCAGTCATGGCTGGAGTTGCGAAGTATGTGGGGTTCCCGGCGGCGCCGACGTTGGAAGGTGCCCGCCCATCGGAAATCGAAGAGGATATGGAGAAGATGGGGGTAAGTTTGTCATTTCAGAGAATTTGCCGGAGATGGGAGGAACTAACAGATGGCCTTGGCAGATCTCGATGGATCCCCGACCTCCTCTGGGGTCTGGTCCTGGGATTCCGCGGAGTGGCATGTCCGGCTTGTCATCGCGCACCACCACCGCGGAAGAAGCATTCCTTGAGCGAAACCCATGGGCCAACCCGCAGTATGCGCTCCACCATCAACAGACACACCAACAGCCAAGTGTTACCTCCAATCCGACCTTCGCGACGCCAGCAGCACAGAAACGGGTGGTCGACATCAATGCTCCCAACGGGTCCGCATCCACCATTGCCGAGAACTCCTCCGCCGCCAACACGCCGTACGGCACGGAACAGGACCCGCGTTCGCACGGAACCGGGCAATTCAGCAGTGTTGATTACGATACCATCGACCGCAAGACGGGATTCCGGTCCCAAAGTTCATCTCCGCTGGATGTGCGCAAACCACAGCCCGCATCGGGTCATTTCCTCGACAGTAGCAGGCAGATGCCAAGCGGGCAGGACGCCTCGCGTAATACGGTCTACTCTCCTCCGTCGCGACTGGGGTTGTTCGGCGCGTCCAAACGAGAATCATCGCCCCCGATGCCAAAGTCTCTCAACACGATGCATCCGTCACAGGGCATTGCGACGAGCGCAGGTTCCAGCCGGATGGTAGCGCGATGACAGGTGACACCTGCTACTTCCCTGTTGTCGAAACGCGATGAACGCCATGTTTGGATGTAAATTTTTCTTATTCTTTCTTTCCATTGCTGGCATGGTCTGAATTGCTTTCATCATCATGTTGTTCCTCTTCTCCTCTGTCAACCCTGTTTCAATACGCCAGATCTTGTACGTACATCCTCGTCGCTTGGGAGTCTTGGACCTGGGATTTTGATTTCATTTCGCGACATACATCGGCTCGGCTATTGGTCTGGTCTGGTCTGGTCTGGTCTCTCAGTCTCACTTCACTCATCTGCTAGCAGTCCCTTTTTTCGATTCATTCGATCCCTAATAACCTTCCCTTCCCAGCCAAGGCCAAGTTTGTTGCAAGTGTGCGCATGTATGTATGTATCTGTGTGTTGTGTTGTGTGTTTTGTGTAACTGTGTAACTGTGTAATTGACATGGAGAACAAATAATGCATGGCATTGCATTGCATTGCATTGCATGGCATTGCTGGCTGGCATGTATACGGGTGTACTGTACATACAACAGAGTCATCTATCTATCTACAATAAATACCACTGGCTTTGTTTCAGTTTTCTTCCTTGCTTTTTTTTTTCAGTTTCTCCTTTTCTGGTTGCATCTCATCGTTCTGTATGTATGTACGTACGTATATATGTTTGGTGGGTTCGTGCATTGGTCAGTTGGCTTTTTGTTTTCAATCCACTCCATTCACGATCATCATCATCAGTATCGTCGTCGTCGTCGTCGTCATTGTCATCTTGCAGCTAAACCCTTCGATAAGTAACCTCGTGTGTTATACATACATACATGCAATTTCTCAACAAGTACAGTACAGTACCAGCATAGTCCAGGGGAAGATCAATCACAATAGTATATATTATATCATACCTAGGTAGGTTATGTAGTAATTGTTTGTTTGTTCAATGGACATAGACATGGCAGTGGTAATGGCGACAGCAAAATAAATCAATAAAAAAGCGCGTATGTGCCTCAGGCAATTAATTTCATTAACCTGATTATGTATTCTTAGGCAGAGATCAAGAAAATAAGGTAGTAAGTAGTACCTGTAATAAATAGTAACTGTCAAGAACTCACTCAACATTTGGATCTGAAATGTTTTAGATATCTCTATTGGGGAAAATAAATGTCAGCTTTCCGTCAAGGATGAATAACTAATACCTGCGTGGATGTCATCGGAGATCAATATATTGTTCGTTAACGAAACGGAGGTCACTAATGCAATAGGCACGCCATCGACGGATAGAAGCTGATTCATACTGTTCAAGAAGAAACCGAAGAAACCGAAGAAAATGCTAATATGTTGCAGTCCACAGGTAAGGATGCATATTCACAATCATCAAAGACCTTTTCTTTTCTCAGGCGAGACAAAACACATCAATCATCAGTCATCATCATAATCATAATCATCATCATCAGAATCGTAATCCGAGTTAAATGCCCGTTTAACCAACGCTGTCAACGGTGTCCCCTCATTCTTCTTCTTCTTCTTCTCCCCCTTCAGAATACGGTACTGCTTCCAGAGAAGCTTCTTCGGAGCCCAGGTCGTATACGGCTGGTCTCCTCCATGGTCGTCGAAAAGCAGGTTTCGCACCGTCTCAATCGCCGTCAGAATCCACTCGAAGTCCACGCCCATGACATCATCCAGGTTGCCCAGCGTGATGGTCTCCATGTCCGTCGCCAGTCTTTTCGCGAGACCGTGGAAATTGCGCTCCCGGATGAACTTGGTCAGGTCTGCGTCGGGGAGTTCTGCGTCTGCGTCTGCGTCGGCGAACACGCAGTGGCGGATCAGGGCGAGCATTTCGTCCTGGTCCAGCGAGTGATTGTGGCAGATTCGTGCGAGGAGGAGAGAGGTCGGGCAGTCGTTGTGGTAGGCTTGGCCGATGAGGACTCTTGCATAGGCCTCTTCTTCCAGCTGCAGCTGCTCGTGGATCGCTCGCCAGAACTGTCGATGCCAGGGGTCGGAGATAGCAGCAGCAGCAGCTTCATTCTCCTGGTCTCCCACATCTTTATTCTTCTCAGAGAGATATTCCTTCGGGAGGTATTTCTCATAGCGAGTAAACACCGCAACCTTCTGCAGGTTGACGACCTCATCATTCAGCCGTCTCTTCGCCTTGTCAGAGAACAAGAGGTTCAGGGGACGGCCCTGCCCATCCCGCTGAAACGCATGCTCATATTCCCGGATGCTCGCAATGAGCCCCGGCTTCGTCTTGCGTATATATTCCTCCGTGTACTCGCCGGGATATCGGAGCAAGTCGAACAAAACATGACAATTCTGCAGATAGAAGTCCTCAGCGCGTTGTCGCGCGGGGGACAGTGCCGACGGTCTGTAACGCGGATTCGACCGTAGCGAGCGGATGGATTCGATTCGCTCTTCGACGTGTCTTGCGTCTGATGAGTCCCCGATGTCGGGAAGCGCCGTGGGCGGATCGATGTAGATTATTTCGGTGAAGTCGTCGACGGTGTCATCCAGAAGGACGACGACAGGAGGTGGGCTGGATGCCATATCACCACCTCTGGTGATTATTGTTGGTCTTATTATCAATATAAGCGATTGCAGAATGAATGGTCGTTCGATAATTCTATGTTTGATGCTGAATAGAATAGATGAGATGAGATGGAAATTTAGCACCTGACAAGCAAGCAAGCAAGCAACAAAGGTGCTAAGATCTGATCTTTCGTCCTTGCTGTTGAGTCATAACTCGAGTGACGTTGTACCTATCATTAATACTAGACTAATAAAGACAGCTCAACATCGATTACCTAGGTAGGTACTCTGTTGGCAACGGGCGTATTGATTAGTGGCAGCCACTAGCTGTCTGCCATGTATGACAGTGGACACAGTGCAGTGCATTGCTGGTTCGACACCAATTTTTGGACCAGGGTGGGACATGCCCCGTGTGAGTCTTAGATGAAGACTATATATAGAAATTTAGGCTTTTTCTTAAAAGATATCTTCTAAATAGATTCATTTGCTAACGTTATTTGTTTATATGTGTAAATTTACAGTACTGGTGTGGAGATATATAGTTAAGGTACAAATTCGGCTTGTGATTATCATTTCCTTTTTGGAAACATCTCAGGTTTCCGGGGAGGATAGACGCAAGCAAGCAACATCTAACTACCAATTTCACTACCTAGTCAAAATGTGGAGAACCAGCGAAGACGATCGTGGATCGTGGCAATAAATAGGCCTGTTTCCATTTCACTCAAAGATATACTGTACTGTACAGTAAAATGAAATGAGGTTCTGAATCAGATCATCTCGATGGCGGATGGGAGTGGAGTGGAGATGAGTGGTGAGTTTTCCGATTCTCCTTCCTTCTCCTTCATCTCATCTTCATCTTCACCTTCATCACTCTGGATATAGAAGGATTCTCTCGGCAAGGTTGTAATTGCTGTCAAGTCAACCAACTCCCTGCAGTTCCTGTTTTACCGCTGCATGGGAGGAAAACGATGATGGTATCAACATATGGCGCAGCGAGACAATTCCAAACCATCTTTTTTCATAGTCCCTGTGTTGATGAAACCGATATTCTCCGACAGCACGCATAAACTCCGTTTCCATCAAGTTCGCTCAATGAATAACTTCCCAAGTCGGATGTATTTGATAGTTTATCTCTGATGATAGTTCGAGGCATTCCGTTCGAAGGTCTATTTCTGTTCCTGCTTCGGCGCGGCTGGCGCTTCCGGCACCTTGATATCCGAGAAGTCTTCCTGGCCGACCGCACGGATCGTGTATGCGTCTGTAGATACAGAAATTAGCAAAATCGAAACTAGAATAGACAATTGATGCGAATCAAATGACGAAAACTGAACCACGTACAGACACCGATACAGAACGCGCACAGTCCGAGGCCGGTCACTGCATTCTTGAAGAGATACGGCCGACGCGCACGGATCAGGGCCGCTCCGGCGCGGTAGTCCTTGCCGTAGTAGGAGGAATTGAATCTGCGGAGTGAAACAGTACGTTAATCGAAATATTCGAGAAAGCGGAGAAACATCTCGGACGGAGCTATCATAGACAAACGAGGGGAGAGGGAAATGCTATTTCGAACGTACATCCCAGATGGCATTTCGACGATCACAACCAAACGAGTGTGATGGATCTCCGAGACTGCGGTTGCAGGTCGACAGATGGATGATCGGAGAGAATGATATTGATAGCAAATGTGCTCAGACTCGACCGGCTTGGCATCATGTGCCGTGTGGCGGTGCAAGTGCAGCTCACAGCTCGAACGATCTATCGCTCCGCCATTTGAGGCTACTGATCTCTCGTCATTTATTCAAGCAGCTTCCCTTATCTACCTTCCTATATGATCATCCTGAATGGAGTGTTCCGCAAGAGCTTCTGGCTGCAGGCATTCACTGGTGTGGCGGTGCAGCTCCTGATTGGCTCACACGCAGCTGTTTTGTCACAGGCCGATCAACTTGCTTCCCTTCATCGCCCATCGAGCTCTGTACCCGAAGACCACATGCCTGCGTAGTCCTCGACGCTCTTTACCGCCTGCTTCGCTTCTTTTTCTCGCCTGTTTTATTTGATCTCTTTACTTTCATGCTTCCTCGATAGTTCGCAATTGTCACAGCCGATCTCAATCTGACGTTTCAGCTCGCCTCACGCGTCTGTCAGCTCGATCTGTACCACCTGCCACGCGCTGTAGACTTGACCACTTCTGTTCTCGAACAGCTGCGCACAGAGACGAAGAATCAGTTTTGTCTCGGGGCAGGAGGTTCCTAACCACGCCAGCCTCCGAGCTGCCATGGCTCTACCGACCAACAACATCAAAGAGCAGCTGGCCCAGCTCGAGGCAGCCCGCAACCTCGTGCTGGGCGATGCCGCCCTCTATCCGCAAGTCGTGCAAGGCATCCTGCCCATTATCGGAGTGAATGCGCGTCTAGAACTGCGACGGTGGGGAGCCGAGTTTCTGGCAGAGACATTTGCAAGCCCCGCGCTGGCCGCGGCCCAGAAGGAACAGCTCGCAGGGACAGTACTGCCGACTCTACGGGAGCTTCTGGAACACGCTGGGGAGGATACAGCTGTGGTCAAGAGTGTGGTACAGACTGCTGCAAGTCTCTATCCACATGTTTTCAGGCAGATGTAGGTGATTGTTGCTTGTGATGCGTGAACCCAATAGGCCCCTCGTAGAATCCATCGGAGTAGTGCCGGTCATGATGCAATTCTAACATATGATATCTACAGCATCCGCCACCCGGACAATAGATCAATATGGGAGCTGATGACCGCTATCAAACACAATATCCTGCAGAGATGGGACGCCGCACCGTACCCGGTGAAAGTCTGCTGCATCAAGTTTGTCCAGAAGGTCGTCCACATTCAAACGCCTGGAACGATATCGGATCCTAGAGTATGTTCCCAAGATCTGTACGAGTTGCTACTACGTATTAACGCATTCTAGCGACCGGAGCAAAATGAAACCTCCCTGTCCATCGTTCCCCGAAACCATGCCGTTCTTGCGATACCGAATTTAGAAGCAGAAGCGTCCGGTCTGCTCGATCGGCTCTTGACGGTCCTTCTGGATAACTCAGAGTATGGCATTCCCTCACCATGTGAGACGAAATACTGATCGAACTAGTGATGCGATTCTAGTGAACGCGACCCTGAACTGCCTTGCGGTCCTGATTCGAACGCGCCAGTCCATCGCCCACAAGATCATCGATTCGATCCTGAATTTCAACCCCCTGAAACAGTTAAACGCCCCCATGACCCCGACCCTTCGCGTGAGCCTCAAATCGATGGAGCGCACAACCCGGGCGGTACTGGTCAATGTGTTGAAGAGGTGTGTGAGCTGGATATATGGATGGTTCTGGTTATACTGACGGATACGATAGAAACCCGAACCACCCCCTTGCCGGGCGAATGCAGCAGTACATTGATCGGATGGCGCAATCGCGCTTGGATATGCTCGATGACTCGTCCCGGAAGCGCGGGTTGCCTGCGGAGCCGACAGACGGGTTGGACAATGCGAAGCGGCAAAGACTTGATACCGAAACTCCTCCCCTTCTCAAAATCCCTCCCCTCCCCGAGGGTCCGATAAGTTATGCTCAGCTTTACACCCTTACGGAGGATGTTGGCCTCTCGTCGTTCGATGTCAAACAACTGCCTGCCGATCTTGTCGTTAAAATCACGGTCCCTGTTCTTACGCGCGTTGATCCCAATCTCTTGAATCAAGCTATTGAAGTACGTATGCGAGCTGACGGTTATACTGAACATTGTGCTAATCTCAAACTAGGCTATTCGTTGTCGCTATCAAACTCTGAGCGCACGGCAAGCTGCGCAGGCACAGGCGCCGCCCGCAGAAGAAGAAGAGGATGAATACGAGCCCGAGTACCAGCCCATGGATGTGCCGGACAATATCTCTACACAAGCAGAGACGGTTTCTGCGGAAGTATCTGACCTGCAGCCGGACCTGGTGTCGCTAGGGCCGTTTGTGCTGCCGCAGCCGCCTCCACTGACGGAAGAAGAGGCTGCGGACCTTGGTCGCAGCACAGTCGAAAGAGTCTTTGGAATGGTCACCTCTATGCCTCCAAAACCAGTGAAAGGTGCAAATCAACAACGACTGGGGTTTGCACGACTGGCTGGCAGCACGTTTGATCGAGATGCGTGGGTGACTCTGCTTACTAGGCTCGCCACGAGAGCGTCTGCTGGGCTGGAAGCGGGTGATGGACATATCAAGACCGAGAACGGACTATCTAAGCGCAAACCCGCCATCTCCGATACGATTCGGGAGATGTTGTATCGCTACATCCTGGAGGACTTCCGATCGAGGATGAACATTGGCATTGCATGGCTGAACGAAGAGTGGTACAACGACCGGATACAGCTCAAATTTGCGGCTTCGCATCGCGAGGGCGACGAAGAGGTGTCGGTGCCGTTGCATTATGATCACTGGGTGTTGCGGTTGCTCGATGGAATCCTGCCGTATCTTGACGCCCGGGACAAGGTCCTCATCCGGTTTCTGAGCGAAATCCCGGAGATGACGATCTCGATTGTTGGGCGAGTCAAGAGCTTGGCGCGGGATCCGGAGCGCGTGAACTTGTGTGTGCAGGCTTTACTGTAGGTGTTGGACGTCCTGAGGAAGAAAGCAGGCTGACTGACTCTTTCAGGTATCTTGTTATGTTCCGACCGCCGGCGAGGGACATGTGTCTGGATGCGCTGGAAGACATATATCACACATGTAAGTTGCGTTCTGTATTAATGGCATATGAACAGGTCTGACACAATACAACAGACGAAGAAGCACGCCCCGCGGCAGGCAAGGTCCTCGCCAAATGGCGACCACAGGTGGTTGAGCAGCAGCAGCAGCAGCAACCGCAAACACAACCAGACTCCACCCAAACCAGCACCGGCACCAATGGCGTCAACGAGACCACTACCACCATGTCCGATAGCACCGCCGAGTCTCGATCTCAAACTGGGACTCCTACCGTCCAGCAGGAGGTCGGCCCTGCAGCGGGCTAGGCTAAATTCTAATTCGGGACGGACATGTTCATCTTGCTGTACAATACCATAAGACCTGCTACGAATTACGTACACAGCACACCTCGTTATTCTGTATACTATCTATCCGAGTTTGAGTAGTTAGTTAGTTAGCATAGACCTGATCAGCATCATGTCAGGCTTAGATAGAGCATAGTCCTATCTATCTACATACAAACGAGGATCTCGAGATTGGATGACATCGTCCGTCACTCCTGCTGGCAAAGAACTGCCATGGATGTGGCTATATATCTCCCTTCCTTTGTCTTTTCTTTCCCTCGGAGCCTATCCCTAAACGTAATAAAAACAAGTGCTCTCACCCGTGATGCAAGCATGTACCCGAAACAAACGAAGGAGATGGAAACTAGTGTGACCATGTTGATTTTTTGGGGTCAAAACCAGCCTGTTTCGTTATTTTCTCCATCTTTTCTAATCATCACTGTTTCTTATGTTCTACTCGGAGTTCTAGTACTAGTTCTAGTCCAAATTCAGCTGTACATACTCTCGTTTCCATCGACAAGTAGGTTACTATAGCCTAGCTAAAAAGAAGGATAATAGAAAGGGTAATTCTAAAAAAAAAAGGTATATTATATAAAGAATGTCTATAATGGCTATAACAGTTATAGCTAAACCCCTAAAAGGGAAAAAAGAGAAGGAAAAGAAGACAGGGCAGGAGCTGAAGAAAGAAAGAGGAAGAAGAGAATAAAAAAGAAGATAAAGAAGATAAAGAAGACGCAGAAAAAAAAAAGAAGAATGAGTTATAACCACCTTGCTAACCATTATGAATGGGCAAATCTAGGTTATAATTAAGGTACTAGAGATAACTAAGTTCTAAGCTAAAGCTATAATAGTTATTATTCTAAATCCTTTATTAGTATAATAAGGTCTATATAATAGCTGTACGGAAAATTATAATAGCTAGTACCAGTATCTCGGTTAATATAATAGGTATTATCAGTACCCGCTGTTAGTGAGATTATTAGACCATCAAAGAAGGAGTAAAAGAAGAGAAGAAGAGGGTTTATAATTGTATGTACTGTACAGCTGTAACTAATCTATTCACCAAGGTCCTTACTCACACGAACCAAGCCAGGTTCTATCAAGATGATAAATGCTCTCACACACATATTCCGCCAACTCCGTATAAGCACATAACCTAACTTTACCACCCAATAAGTTACATACATACTTGTACATGGTCCAAGGCTTCAGCCTTATCTGTTTGAGCGGGATCCCTTATTTGACAAGACCCGCCCACGCCGCCTCAATCTCTTTAAGGTCTGCTTCCTTCAGGTCGACGAATCTAGTCTTCGCTCTCTGGAAGAACCCGTGAAATCTCTTCGCGCCGGGGCCAGCAAAGAGCACTTTGACCGTTGGTCGTCCCAGGCTCTCAAAGTGGACCAGGGTCGTGAGGTGGATGAAGAACCGGTCCCACACCTGGCTGAGTTGACCATCCGCTTGTTCTCGTAAAAGATCATGGCATCCATCGATCACGAGGAACAGGGTCGGGGTCGGGGTCTGTTTGTCCTTGGGCCGCATGGCAAACACCAACTCGGTGAGCCTCGCCCACACCTCCAGATCTGTCCGCTCACGGATTATGCAGTCCTTCCACTTGGCGTTGTCGAAGTAGCGGTGCTGGTCGATCAGCTGCATCATGAGATTCATCGTGAAAGCTTTCGGAGTCAGGATCCCTTTCCAGCTGCGCCGCTGCAGAGTGCAGAAAAACACCAGGGGGATGATTCCGCTGTTGTTGTTGTTGTTGTTGTTGTCGTTGTCGCTGCTGGCCTTTTCGAGCAAAGGCCGCACCAGTTGCGCGGACACAAAAGAGGCGCCGGAGACAGGAGGAAAGTACCCGTTCTCATAAGGTATCTTCCCCTTGGGCGAGTTCAGGTTATGGTCGCTTCCTCCGCTGAGGACCAAGATGTTTGACTCCGGATCCTGAAGCCAACTCTGGATTTCATCACGGTTCGTCAGGGACAGAACTCGCTCCTTAACCCTCCTGTCGATGTCCTCCTGCCCGGAGGAGACGTTGGTAAGGTTATCACAGAACTCCTTGACGACATCTGGCTTGTAATTATGGGAGTTGAGAACGTCCTCCCGCGAGGGTGCTGAGCGTATTATTGCTGACTTCTCCGGTTCCTTCTTCTTATCCTGTCGAGCTATACGCAAGCAAGCAAGTAAGCGATCGTCCTATTCTTCCACTCACCGTGCTGATCCATTACTACTTACTTGAGTCGCTCATCTTGCTTACTCAGCAAGTTTTAGGTATATACCTTCCCTCCTAATACTCGAAGGATACTCGGTAATCCCTGAATCTGGAACCTTGCTTGACCTTGACCTTGACCTTTCCAAAATAAAATAAAAATAAAGCTTTGATATTGATATATCTAGGAGGATATGATATGATCTGACCGAATAAATGAAGGAACCCCTCAAGTCTGTACCGTCGGTACCATATGTATATGATGGATATGGGTAGAAGAAAAAGAAATAACTAAGAAATCTGTCCCTTCCGCGTCCATTATATCCTGCTTCCCATTTTCCGTTTCTGACTAAACCTTGATAAAATTGACTCAAATTGGCTATTTCTTGACTGTTCTTGGACTGTGTCACTTTGACTCCTGTATATGTGTCACCATGCTCGCTCCCGTCACTGTTCGGCGAGCGGTAAATAACTACATACTCGACTTTTGAAAGGGAATTAAAGAATGAAGAATAAAAGAAAAATGAAAAATTAAATGAAATCAGTAGCAATATCAATATAAAAATTGGCGTCTTAGAGCAGCGAATTCGGCTCCGTTCCGTTTTTTGTTTTTCATTCATGATAAAGTAAATAAATAAGCAAGACAAGGAACCAAATAAATTCAAAAATTTCTATTCTTCGTATCGAACCAGCTGGGTAAGTGGCTACCTAGGTAGATAGGTAGGTAGTTGCCAGATTGAAATGAAATAAAATGATTTTTGTAAAGACGTCTCTACTGTACCCTCAAGGTCGTCAAAAAAAAATTAGAAAAGAAAACAAAGAAAGAATAGTAGGATAAGAATAGTAGGAAGTAAAGGAGGAAGGACATTGTTGATTGAGGATTATTTTATTATTCGTTCTACTTTCTGACCATCTCCTACCTGCCTGCCCGTCTGTGTTTTCATCGACAAATCAATCAATTCCCCCAATAGGTAATACCTGTACCTGTATCTAGTATCCAGTATGAGGACCTGCTCACAATTTCGTCCAAAATATATACACATGTACCGCCTAACACGTGCGTGTGTCTGTTATTAACTATTTATTGTTTGTCTCCTTTGACTAATATCTTCATACTGACTCTGAATTGAAGAGAGTACCTACATAACCTACCTACCTACCTACCTATCTATCTATGTACACGGCGGGTACGTATGTACAGTACCGTTGCGAGGTGAGAATAGGCAATCTATCAGAGTAGAAGCCCTAGCCCTGGGCCCTATGCCCTAAGTCGGTATCGCCCCATGGTCAGTGTTCATTTTGCGATCCTGCCATTGACGTGGACACAACCATATCTGAATTCTGCGACCAAATTATTGCTGTAAGTTAAATTAATATGATGCATTGACATGAAAAGACCATTATTGATTGCGTTCTATCCCGTGAGATCAGATCGCCTCGATAGGCGATCGATACGATGAACCTTAGAACCATGCGGGGAGGGCACCATGATTGGTCAATGGACTACTCACGCGACGATGGAATGAGGGGGTTCTTGAGATACTTACCTACCTGGGTAGATGGTTCTCTTCGGCAAGATGCGCTGTGTCACGCACTGTGTAGACAGGCAGCAAGTAAAAAGAAAAGGTACACCATGTTCCTGGATATGTGTAACTTACATTAACCACGGACTGCTCTTCAACTTCTGTCTATATATATAGACCTCATGGATTTGTTTAATTAAGAGTGGAATTCCCAAGACTTTATTTTAATATAAAAGAGAACGAGAGTACAATACACGTGAATTAGGCACATCATACACATCGTAGTTTCCTACCATGACTTCCCCCAAGCCAATCGTCCTCCACCTAGGCGAATCGATCAAGTATAACCTCGACCTCTACAAACGCTTCGCCGCTCAGTTCACCATCATCCGGCCGACAGTCGAGGAACGGCAACGCGACGCCTTTATCGCCGCACTGAAGGAACACCGCTGGGGAGACTTCGACGCCATCCTCCGCCCCTTCTGGAATACGGGCGGCGAGATGGGACGCTGGGATCGCGAGCTGGTGCCGCTGCTGCCCGCGTCGGTCAAGGTGTTTGCCAGTGCGGGAGCGGGGTTCGATTGGGCGGATGTCGATGTTCTTGCTGAGCATGGTTCGTATCTCCCTTTCCCTCTTCTAGTTATGTGGATGGTTTATGTTGAGTTGAAGCCTTAGGAATCCTCTACTGCAACGGCGCAGCAGCCTCCTCCGAAGCCGTCGCCGACACAGCCATCTTCCATATCCTCGCTGTCTTCCGGAACTTCACCTGGTCGCAGCTCGCAGCGCGATCCGGCGATCCGGAGCAGTGGCTGGACGCACATAGACACACCTCGCTTACCTCGTGGAACCCGCGGGGCCGGTCTCTGGGCATCATCGGCCTGGGCAACATCGGCTATACTATTGCCCAGAAGGCCTACCTCGGCTTCGGCATGAAGATCTACTACCATCGTCCCCGCTTGCGAGTAAAGAGTACTGCCTCAGTCTTCTCAGCATCAAATTGGACTGCATTGGCCTGTCCCCAGG